>NC_080465.1:15158192-15414752 GCF_028018845.1 Melospiza georgiana
CCTCTGCCTGAGAGGGATTTGGCAGTACCTGCCATGAGCCTGAAATGACCAGGAACATTACAGCACTCGCACTTTCTAGAGATGGCAGGGTATATGGATTAAGAAGATGGCAGGAAGCTTTCCTTTGCCCAGGGGCAAATACCACCTCCATCAACAAAGCCAGACTGAGGGGTTTTTGTTCCACCTTTTCCTCCACACTTGAATATCTGGAAACTGGAATGCTGTTCCCTGGCTTGGCAAGCCCTGGGAATGCCAGTACACCATACACGTGACAGAATGGGGTTCTGGAGAGGGAAGCAGTGATTCTCCTTCATACTTCCTTGCCTTCAGAAGGGTGGTCTCCATAATATGGTGGATCCTGAGGAGGGAAAGAAGTGGAGGTCAGCATTTTCACCTCTCTGGAAGGATGTGCTTTGCATGCTTGACACTGGCACAGAAGCTGACATTGTGTGGCATAGTTCTCTGTGAGCTGCAGAAGACAGAGGCACCACTGTTCCCTCATTTGCTCTCCCCAGACAATTATAATGCAGAAAATTAACAACAGAATAACAAAGAAGGATCAGGCTCACTCTATCTGCAGCACCGTGGCAAGGGTCATAGTAGTAGAAATGAAGTAAAGGTACCATACAAAAGTCAAAGAAAGATAAAATAAATCCTCCAAAATATATTTTCAACACCCACACCCATTACAGCCTCTGTGATTACACATTTTCCTGCCAGAAAGACAAGTAAGGTGTCCATAAACCCTTTTGTGTGCCTTCCTTAGTAGTTGAAAGCTAAAACATTCCAAGCGTCTCTTTAGTAAATTGTTCCCAACCTGAAGTATTCATTCTTACCTCTGGAAACCTCCACCAGAATATATCTCTGACTCACATGTGAGTCAGTTTCATGTCCAGGGATCTGTCAAAATGGGTTCTACCTTTCATTAGGTATTATCTCATTACCATGGAGAATAATGTGAGACTAATTTTATACACGGGAGAAAGTAGCAAATATTCACCAAGGTGAAATAACTAAAGAGATACGTAACAGTTGACAGGACAATTAGACCTTGACTAGAAAAAGAAGTTTTTCTTAGAGCTCTTCATCTGAGAAGCAAACAAATTCAATATTAAGATTCAGAAAATAACTCCATTCGTACTCCTAAGTTTTAACATCAATTAGGTTTTTGCCCTTCTTTACAGAGCAAGTCTGGTTTCTAGTAGCAACTACATGAAGATTTGTAAAAACCATCAATCAACAAAATATTTCACAAGACTGGAAGTATATTTTTAATGTTGTCCAATGAAGGGACAGGTAAGAACCCTTCCCTTGGGGCCCTAGCTGTGACAAAAATTACAGATTCTGCCATCAGTGGACTGAATTGCCTAACAACTTATTTGAGATTAGCAGACTTGAGAGAAATCTGGGGCATTTGACAAAAAAAGCCACTGATCATTACTGTGAGGCTGAGAATGTTGGTGTCCTTTTTTCCACCTATAGCAAAATAGTATCTCAAACAAGGACTTCAAGAACAGTGAAGAATTAAATTTTATTAATTTTAAGATTTATTTTTGTAAGATTTCATGATGGTTAACAAAGTAAATGTTTAAATATGGTTGCAGAGAACCCACCACTGGGAGCAGAGAATACCTGCTCAAGTGATCTGCTAAGCCATGAATATATTGGCAATGCAGAATCTTACCATGGAAATCTTTATGTAGATTGTATAGAATGTTCAGTGGAGTAGTAAGGATGTTGAGAACCTCTTTTGATGCTTGAAAGCACCATTTACAGCATTTACAGTACCTTTTCTCTAATGCCTTAGAGACAGCACTTTTGAGCATGTTAAGAGGTAATAATCAAGGCCAGAACC
Organism: Melospiza georgiana; assembly: GCF_028018845.1. Classification (NCBI taxonomy): domain Eukaryota; kingdom Metazoa; phylum Chordata; class Aves; order Passeriformes; family Passerellidae; genus Melospiza; species Melospiza georgiana. The sequence continues at coordinate 15,160,048 of NC_080465.1, forward strand.
AAGTTTCTATAATGTTGTAAATATTTCAGAAACAAAACACAACAGAACAAAACCAAACAAAACCTCTTTGTAACTCATCCTCTGGGGACCACACCGGAAACTTGAAAAAAATTAGCAAAGAATGAAAATAAGTATCTGCCTTATTCACAAGACCCAGGCTGAACAGAAGTATTCCTGAGGAATTCTGTATTTGATAACAAAGCAAAAAAAAAAAAAAAAAAAAAAAAAAAAAAAAAAAAAAAAAATCAAATCCAAGCCCTGACTCTAGAAGAGTCAACAAACCAGATGGGTTAAGGTAATTTTTACAATATGGACTGAAGATCCCAAATGGCTGCTTGGCTGCTGTAGATTTCTGCAAAATGAAATGGCCAAGATGAGCTAATTGCACTACAGTGATAAGGACAGCATGTCAATATTTGCTGATGTAGAAGGATATACCTGGCAATTGTTTTTTCAGCACCTACATTACCAAATTGTGTGTCAAGTAACTTTTCAGAGATTTGTTTACCTTCCTAACCCACACTAGGAAAGAGCATTAAAAGGTAAGTGTAGGCTTTGGGTACGTGCAAGTACAGTGGAGGACAGAGGTGACCCCAAGATCTGTAGTTTTCTAGTGCCACTTGCCACTGCATTCCTCCATTTAAAAACAGATTTTCAACACAGTCTTGGGAATTTAGGCAGAATTTTTTATGGAATTCTGGAGGCATACTATTTTTAAGACTTCATTCTGAAAGACTAAACAGCAATGAATATTAAGGACTTTACCTAAGCTATGGTTTGGGCAACACTAAAGACTTGTCTGTAGTGGTGACAATGTATATGTGAACACAGAACACTTAGAAGAAAAATATCTCCTCAGGGGCACAGATTGACAATGTTGCTGAAACTTGTGTTGATCCTTTGATACAAATCAAACTTCAAAAACATGAAACCAGCCCGAAACTTAAGTATTGTGTCAGGCTGATTCCTCTTACAATTCAGACAGAATTATACTGCACAAAACTGCTTCAGCTACTGTGTTGAACGTGATTAAACATGATCTGTGCTCCAGTTTCTCCCTCCCCATCCAAAAATATATTTTCTAATTGATTGCGCAACTATGCATTTTCTCTTTTGTCCATCCTCCATTCTTCTGTCACTGAATGTTAAGCAATTACTTCTTGTTACTTGCCCCTAAACTGCTTTAATCAACGCGTCCATCTACTTTACCATGCAGAAAAATTTGGAATTTTATTGAAATATTAAAAAATTTTGGTTTTCTCTTGACTTTTAGGCCAGTTTGAAAGCAGGATTTAAACTTGTTTATGAATCTCTGAGAATGATCTCCTGTGTAACTGGAATCATAAATCATACAATTTTCCCATCAGCAGCAAACTAACTGTACTATCGCCTTCATGCAGGATGTTTTTTTTAATGTTAGGGATAGGATAAGATACACCACACTCAAAAAACCAGTCATAAACAGTCACTTAGTGACTCCCCAATCTCCTTACAATACAGAGATGGTAATGTAAAATGTTGGAATATGAATATGAGTGTTCTGTTAAAATTTTCATGTGGCATGTGAGAATACCTGCAGATACAATTTTCCCACCTTTTAAAAAATCATTCACAAGCATTTAAGTACAGGTTAGAAGCAAAACTTTCTTTCTAAACCTTTTCATACCACAGAAAGAATATTTCATTTGAAATGCCAAGTGAAAAAAAAGATTGCCAAAGAGCAGACTTTAAGTTTCCCTGAACTCTGAATATTGGTGAAATGTTTATAGCCAAAGCAAAGAAGGCATATCAGTTACATGCTTTATTTAAAATGGCAGAAAGCTTTCCACTCTTCTTGTCCTGTTCTTAGAAGTTAGAAGTTGAGATCAAAGTCTCAAGACTTCTGCCTATAATCAGAAGGCAAAAAGGTTTCAGATTTAACCTCGTGTACAAGCACTGAAGAAACTTAATTCAGGACAGGGCTTCTGGAACACTTTATTCCACTCTGGTAAAGCACAGTAAAAAAATAGATTGAAAATGGCAGTGCAGTAGATCCCAGGTTAGCTGAAAAAGAGCTTGTAGGTATTCTTCACATACTGGATCCTACACTAATCATATCACATATTATATTATTTATAATCACTAATTCATTATATTTAAACACTGGAATTTGTTAACTCAGAAAACTTTAAAACTGGTTGGCACTTATATGTACGTATTTTAAATTAAATATTATCTAAACCTAACATGACTTTCAGGATAGGTATTCTTCAGTTCAATAGTCTGGCCAGCAAATTGCAAAACCATTCAGTACAATTTCTGCAGCAATAGTAGGAACCATACAAATAACCAAATATTTATCTACTGTTCTTTTGTTAACTACTTGAAAAGTTCTGCACCATGGGTTTGAGTGTGAAATACTAGCTGTAGGGACTATGCTGCCAGAACCAGGTATTATTTGTTTTGTTACTTGGATGCCTAAGAGCTATCCTAATGCAAACTAGAGTATTTCTAAAAACGTAAAACCCACGAAAATACTAAGATCCTCCCCATACCCCCCAAACTAAAAATAAGTGAAGTTCATTTGCTTTTGAGGTTTCCTATGTAATTCAGATATTTTCACAGCTCAAAACTTTTGATTTGAATCTTGGATAAATCAAGAAATGGTAAGCACAGTACTTCCAGTTGGTAATTCCAATATGGCTATGATTGTTAATGAAAGAATGGCATAAGTAAACGGCAAATCTAAGTAATTCAGAATATGCTACAGAATTTAATTTAGACTTTTGAAAATGTCATCAGCATTTAGTTTGGCAAACAGAGGAGAAAGGTTAGGGACTAAAAATAATGGGTTTCTTGAGTGTTTCAGCTGAACCAAAAAAACTGAAACAAAGTAATATTGATTTGTGTCAACATAAAATATTTTGTTGACTCAAGATAAAATGTTTTGTTCAGTTTTGGGAAATTCTTCATTTGACCATTTTCAATTCTTCATTTTCAAGTCACACTGTATGAGATCAGCACTTTTGAGATCCCAACCACATCAAAACAAAAGTAAAAATTAAAAACTCACTCAAAAATAATATTACAGTTTTGTTAAAGCAACCTTAGCATGTCAGGATGATTATTTAATGGAAATCCATGAATGTTTGGCCTATCTTGCCCCTGAATTGATATTGAACCTCCTTCTTGCACGGCGTTGTCTGTTGTCTGGAGATGTCCCTGGTGTCTGCCTGGCTGTCCCGTTCCCTAGATGGGGCAGTGGTCTGGTTCTGGTTTCCAGGTCCTGCCCACTGCTCCAGAGGCAGACCCTGACATTCCTGGTACCCACCAGCCCCTGGAAGTGACATTTTGTAATTCTCTTCTTCCATGCTTTTATGCTTTGGAAAAACACATTGTTGACTTTCCCATAAATAGAGGGATTGCTGCTTCCTTTTGAAGCAGTTTGGGTGATTTATATCTGATAAGACCATAACATAATAATAAAGTTATTTCTAGGCTCAGGCCTAGAAATGATGGAGCTCAGCATTATATTCTTAGTGCATCAGTGACTCAAACACTCAAGTTTTCTTCCTTGTTAAAGTGTAGCTAAATCTCATTTAGATATTCACCCTACCCAATGAATTTTATAGAGTTTTATGAAATAATTGCAGAGAGCACTGACCAACTTGACTAAAAAATTGAATGGGGGATCAGCAATACCAGTGATCCAGAGGTACCTGTTTACTGCAGAAAGGACAGAGCTTTGTGAAAAATCCCTTCAAAAACATGTGAACTAGATCTTTTGTCTGAGCACCCTGTCAGTGTCTTCATGACTCCTTTTCCCTGCGGATGTCTTTTCCCTCTCCGGGATGCACTTCTTCAGCCTGTTGCTCTCAGTGAGGCCATGATCCATTCCCTGTGGCTCCCTTGCCACATGCCACTGCCCCCAGAGCCCTCGGTCCTGAGCCCACGGCAGCGACATCCGCTCACTGCAAAGTCATCCTCACACTTGAGATTTGCCTTTTATTTGGCCCCTGAACTTACAGCACTGAAACACTGTGTGGGGCACTCAGCAAGGCCAGGAGTGCGTCTCTGCTCCTCTCTAGTGGTGAAAACGAGAGGGCTCCTCCTCCTAAGTTAGCTCAAGCAATGTATGATTTGCAAAGACTTACCAGAACAATTGCATTTACCCGGGTGGTGAGACTGACAAAGGAGATGAGAAAGTCCATTAGGCTTATTACTGGACCAGTTTGAAATCTGGACTTTGATATCACATTAAATTATATGTTTAAAAAAGGAGCTTACATTTGTGAGTTCCAAAAGCAGATTTTAACTTGTTCCACAGAGAACCCAAAGAAAGGATGTAAGAAAAGGTGATGCCTCCTCTAATAAGCCTCACCTAAACCTAAACAAAATCAGGGGTGAAATACCTCTTTCCTTAGAAATTTGATGAAAAACATTGTATCCAAAGGCACTCTTCATTGGATATTACATGCTTTATGGAATCCTTTGGCAGTTGATGTGTAGAAATGTCAAGATAGCCTTATTGTGACCCAAAAGAGCACAGTTCTCTACAGCACATCCCTTAATAAGGAAGCTATTACCTATTAGACATGTGGGTGTCATATTAATATTTACAATATTTGTTGGTCTTTACTCCAAGAAGTTTCTGACTAGAGGATAGCTCTTCTTCAGAGTAGGTTTCTTTGTCATACTTTTAAATTATTTTTACATATTTTTGCACTACTGAGAAAAAACCTCCAAAAACAGGTGGCAAGAGTATGTCCTATCTATATCTAGCAGCAAACAAAGGCACATTCTTTTCAGGATAATACCTTTCGGAATATAGTTGTCAGTTTTGCCCAGTATAACAATTTCTTTACGGAAAAACCTGCAATAATCAGAGATATTTCCTTAAGTTTTCAAATAAGCCTGTCTTTACCTGACAAAAAATGAGAGGAATTTATGCATGCTAATTCTATAATTTATCCTTGAGACAGGCAAGTACAGCCAGAGATCAAATGCTGGAGTATGATTCCACCTGACTTAATTTATTGAATTGGTACTGCCAATAGTGCATTGCTTCTTTTTTGATAATATCTACTGAAAAGTCATTTTGCTAAACATATTTTGTATTTTTATACATATGTGTGTAAACACATTTTTTCCCCCACTCAATTAGAGGAACAACATTTCCCTTCCTGACACCATGTAAGCACATTGGGAAGAATTTATTAGGAGGATTGGAAAGGATACAGTAGTTGAATATTTTAGAGTCAAACAGCAGTTTCTTAACTGAATTCCCTACATTCATATTCTAGTCACTAATTTCGGGTTTTTAACCACTGTTTACCTTTAGAATTAAATTAATAGGACCTCAAGCATTGTTGATGCTGGATACCTGCAGGAAACTAGAGAATATTCATTTAACAAGATAAACAAATAAACAAAATCCTAACAACCAAAATCCCAAAGAAGAACACTATAATAACTTGAAAATATATATGACATAAATACATATAAGATATGATAATAGATACACAGTTTTTTATAGATAATTTAATTCCTCCACAAAAAAAAAAAAAAAGTTTTTATATCATTAATTCCAGAAATAGAACACACCAGACTTAGGAAATATTTTGCAGATAGCTCACAACAGATGAGACCACAATGTACAGGTTGGTGTGCCATCAACCTCTATCTGCTGATGTGAGCTCAGGCTCAGCTCATTGCCACTGCAGCACCAGGTGACTCCAGGGAAAGCTATGGGAGACCTAATGGTGAGTGAAATAACACTTGACAGCTCTGAAAATCATGAGTTTTCTGCTCCTTTTATCAGTCAATTGTTAAGAAGACACAAGATTTTCCACTATAACAGACTTAGCTTGCCTTCGCAGAAAGCAGCTGTAGTCAATGCTTTCTAATTTTAAATATTTGCAGAAAATTAATTGCTAACAAATTGCATTGGGGAATAATACTAAGAAAATGAAAAAAACAGTAGCCCCTAAAGTCTTTTTGCAGGACACATAGCCATGCAGGTGTTACAGGCTAATAAATTTGTATATATCAATTTCAGTTCTATTGTAACACTCTAATGTGACTCTTTCCATTTGCCTCCAAACTCCTTAGTCAGAGGAATAATTCAGTACAGTATACATTGAAAACAGGCAGAGCTCTTACTCAGTTTCATTACATGGTCATTGTAGGTCCCTTCCAACTTAAAATTAATCTTTTCTATAAATAATGGCACAAATAGTGTGAGAATCTAATTGCCATTGAGTCTTCCATAGGATACAATAAGGAGTATGTCAGCATGTTACTTAGGGAGATCCCCCCTCTTCTCATGTTCTCATGCAGTTATTTTATTCCTTCCAACTTGACCACAAGTACCTGAGAATGATAATCACATGGTTTGTCAGTCACATGTTATCATGGGTTTACTGTCATTCTTGATAGACAACAGAGATATTGTCAGTCTTGCTTGACTTTGTTGATTATTCTTGTTATTAACTCCTCCATTTTTACTGGCAAGTCAATCTGCAGGAGGTGGAAGTGTGTGGGGATTAGTAGTAAATAAAACAGAGAGAGACCTGAAAATCAGTCAGGTCATGTAGACTGAAAAAACTCAGATTAAGATAATAGAGGCAATTACTGGACTGTGGCTTCCACCAGAGCTTTACTCAACCTACAAAAAGATCTGAGATTGGATGCCAAATTGTAGTGTTTGTTGCTGAATAGGGCAAGGGTCTCTTTAACAGAACTGCTGTCCTGCTGTCTACATATTGTCTACTCACTTTCATTTTATGTTCAACTGGTTTGGTTTTTTTTTTTGGTTTTTTTTTTTTGTTTGTTTGTTTTTTTCTACAATGCATGTGATTCAGTATTTCACTACAGGCCCCCATAGTCATATACACTGTCTGCTGCTGGGTAGAGTGCATGTTCTTGCCATACAGACCATACCCTTTTATTCTCCCTTACCACAGCAGGATGGATAAAAATCAGCAGTCTCTCTCTCATTTTAATTTGGAGATTCTGAAGGATGTAACCTGCATTGAAATGCTTCAGCATTAGCTACGCCTGAGTTAGGGCCGCACATCTCACAGTGTGTTGTTCTCACATTCAAAAATGAGCCCACAGCCTAGAGTTTTCACCTTTCTCATATTTGAAAGGAGCCTAAAGCAAATCTCAAAGATAGACACAATAAATGCTGTATCTGCTTCAAGTGGGCAAACCTAAGTGTAAAGCTAGATGTGTATTTCAAAAAAAATTAAATGAGTGTAGCTGATCACTTCTCCTTTCAGATCAGAGAACATTTAAGAGAATTCCTTCACTAGCGTTATGTTGCACTTTGCACTTGGATGGTTCAGTGATGCACAGTTGGCTTTTCTCAGCCTTTATTGTTATATTTGTCCCCAAGGGGCCAAGAGACTACTGAGATTTTTTTTAAATGCATGCATCATCTTTTGCAATAAAGCAGCAGGTGTGAAAGTCTGACTCCAATGAAAGTGGTGGCCGTCTTCCAGCTGATTTCTGCATGGCCAGATTTAAAGAGGGTTAACCAGATGCAGAGTCTGGTCCCTGAACAAATCCACAAACCTACAAGAGGAAACATCTTTGACACAGTATCTGCCACAGGAGAGTGTGTGTGTTACATTAACAATTTTGCCTCCTACCCTAAAAAAACCCCCAGGAAAATGGGTAATTTAAATTCTCAGATATACAGAACATAACTGAGAGTGGGTGGTGAAGACTGTAAGTCCATAATGTATGGAGCAATCCTCCATTGCAGCAATGTCAAGATTTTAAAGGTCTTCAACCAACACTTTTGAATTGACAGAAAGAAGGAAACAAGATTATTTTAGATTATTGTTGTGGGTTCCATAAAGAAGAAAAATCTTAGGAAATATTTTGGAAGATTCTAGAGAGGTGTAATGCTTACTGTTCCATGTTTTAAGTGTGAGAATGTATAGAGCATTTATAGGAGTTTTGGAGGAAAGATTAAAGTTCAAGGAAGAAAAGAATAGGGATGGAAAAACAGGGATCATCACTAAGACAGAAATGGAGGTAAGAAAGAACTAATCAATCAAGACCTTCACTTGATCGCCACAGTTCTTATCTTTTTGCCTTTTCTTTTTTACTATTTTATGTGTGCATCTCCTGTATATGTGTATGTGCAGACGTGATCAGCTAGTGAACTCTGAACTGGAGTAGTGTGTTAGTAGGGCAGAGAGGTGATTATGGGGTAAATGCTGTTTTAGGGGCAAACTGCCACAGAAAGCAGGAACCTGGAACCCAAGCAGTGACAATATCACAGGTCTGCGAACCAGTCACTGAAGACAACCATGTGAACGTGTGACTGTGTGCACCCCTGAGATCCAGTGAATTTTGGGTCTGATTTGCTGGTAAGAACAAAGACAGGCTGGGGTTACATGAGAACTGTTTATGTTTATGTGGGTGCCTGCAAAGGCACTGTTCAGTCTGTGCTGATCTGTGACCATCCCTGTCTGTGCAGGGCATTCCCAGCAAGCTCCACCACTTGAAAATGGTGAGAGAAGTGGCATCATGTCTAGGTGACTGGGAAGAGACCAATTTCTGTGTTGGCATGTCACTGGAGTTTAGAAAGACCTAGATCTAGAAATGCCCTTGAAATGTCCAAAATTGATAGCTCTGCAGGATTTGGGACTTCCTCCCTTGCCAAGCACTACACAGTCTTCTGAGAAGTGTTTGATCATTGATTATCCAAGTATCTGAGATCTAGAACCCAGTAAATCTTGATGGATTTGGATATTTTCCTTTTTCACAACACATATGATGAATGAATATGATAAATATCCCACTGAATAAAGGGTTTCTAAATACTTTCCTTCTGATAGTAGTCTTTCAGTGATAGGACACCAATAGACTTAGACCTGAATAACTGTCATGGTTTGACCCGGAAACAGGATTTCTGGGATGCTGTAGATAGGGCCAATGAATGCTCAGATTTGAATATTGCCATCTGGCCCAACCACTGGGCATTGGATCCACCTCTGAGAACACAGGGTAAAAGCAGGGCTCTCCCTGGCAGTTCCTCTTTGGGTTTCCGGCGGGAAGGAGTTGGGTCTCTCCCCCGGCCCAGTTGCTGGCTGGGCGGGGGGAGGGGAAAAGCCATGCGGCCCGGCCCGGGAGAGGTAGGCCTGGCCCCCCCCAAGGGTGGAAGGAAGAAGTAAAGAAATGCTGGGAAGCAATGAGCAGCCTGTTCCCCCCCCTTGGAGACAGACAGAGAGAGAGTGCAGCCTGTGTTTGTGGCCGTTACCTTGAAATTCAGTAAACATGTGCTGGCAGCAGGCAGCACGGCTGAGGAGATGGGGGGGGGGGGGTGTGCAGCCAGGAGTACAGCTGCTTGGAGGAGTTTTTAACCCTTCTTGGACAATGAAAACTTCACAGAACATTAACCCTTCCTAGATGAGTGATGAAGGTCTGGACCAGAGAGAGAGAGAGAGTGAGAGATGTTGGAAAAATGGAGAAGACGGAGTGGCATTTTATGCTGGACTCTTTTGTGTAGCCATGGACAGAGCCATGTTTCCGTGTGATACAGAGACTGAGTCCAGGGGAAGAAATGTCCCAGGGCCAAAGAAGATTCAGTGTGGGTACCCCTCGGCCCCAGGGGGTATATAAAATATGGGGGGGACAGATGTCCCAAAGGTGGAAGACTGTGCTTTTCTGGAACTGGACAAAGCATCCTTAAAAAGACAACCCTGGAAGCAGCCCTGATTCTTGTTCGGTGGTGAGAGCACCAGAACAAGGACGGAAAAGGCCACCATGACACATGGAAGGACTCCCTCTCCTCTTGAGGAACCGAAAGTTGAGCATTCTAAAGGGTGGTGCTGGACCCAGAATTGGTGATTTTGGAAGATGTATTGTATTGGGGATTTAGGGGGGAGGAGGAGGAGGAGAGTGTTTTTGTGAGGTTTTCATTTTCCTTGTCTTTTTCTTTTTCTTTTGTGTGTAGTTTAGTAATTGTTATTGTAGTTTAGTTAATAAACTTTTCTTTTTTTTCCAAGTGAGAGCCTGCTTTGTTTGTTCCTGGTCAAAATCTCACAGCAGACACCAGAGAAAGTGTATTTTCATGGGGGCATTTGGCCTTGTGCCAGTGTCAAACCTTGACAATAACATACATAGACATGTTATGTCTATGTGGACCAATGTGGACCAATTTAATAATCTGGACCAATTTAATAATCTGGAAGAGAACTATACGCTGATCCATGTCCACATTTTAATTCCCATCTTCCTCATACAGTACACAACAAGCCATCATAAGCTCAGTCCATCAATAAGCCATCATAAGCTCAGTGTAACCAGTGCAACATGTTCATGTTTTGTTGGCAGGAATAATGGTTCTTTCTGCATTGCAAACCTCTTCCTTGCTCTCCTCTGCTCCATGCCATTAGGTATTTTTCTCCTCCAGCAGCATGTTCTCCGTCTCATAATGGAAGATGATACAGAATTTTTACAGGCTTTCAGTCGCAGGAAGAAAATTAGAAAAATAATCTTTGCCAGAGTGCTTGGAAAAGGCTGATGAGTTTCGTAAGTTAAAAAAAAATTAGTCTATGAAATGTATAGTCTTGCTGGAGAATTCTGTACACATGAATCTGACTCACTGGGTGAGTAATTGAATGTCCATCTTTTCTTTCAAAAGCTGACTAGTAAAACAGTAGCCCTCGCAGTTGTTAATGTTATGCTCTGTAAATAGCTCAGGAACTTTGTGTTCATAAAGAGCTGAATACAGCCAATGAGACAATAGCCTCCTCCAAGTTCTGTCCTTTTTGACTTATCTTTCTATCCTCTCAGCTAGCTCCTGGTGCTAACTTCTGAGATAAAAGGTGTCCCAGTTTCTTGCTTACATTCTCTATTATAAAAATACATTTCCTTTGGACTTATAAATTTTTCTACATTTTCCCAGGCCTGCTATACATGTAGGGCATCTTAAAACACATGATGGCTGCACAGCCAAACTGCTCGAGAACTGAACCAACTCTAAATTTAAAACCACACTCATTGCCTTTAGGAGCTCCATCCTGATTCCCTTTACTATTATATTCTCTATTATATTGGATAGTAATTATGATCTTTGAGTACTGAAACATGGCTTGTGCTGATTTTACAATATCAAGTGGTCACCAAAAACAGATGCAATGAGGGCACACCCTAAAGACTTGTCACTTCCACTTTTTTCCACATCTTTCCTGATTCATCATGTTCACAGTAAATGGACTAACAAATCAATTTGGCTTTGTGACTACTCTGTTTCATATTTGCTAGAACAAGCTTCATCTTAGCTGCTGCTTATTGTTCTTTTTGGACATTCTTTTGAGACTTTTCCTCAGGGCCACAATTTACATGCTGCTGGGAATTCGATGTTTTGCTCTGGATCTCCATTTCTGTGGAGATTTCTGCGTGGATCGGGAATGATTTAACTCAGTGTTGCCTAGACTCAACCTATTGACACGCTCTTCCTTCTCTGTCCCAGCTTTTAATGGTTCCCATCTGGACTTCTCCCACCCTCTATAATCCATTCCAACTCCACATGCAAGAGGATTTTTTTCAGCACTTTTTCTGGAAGAGAGATGAAGGGACTGGCATCTTTAATTTACTACCTTCCCTTGCCTCTCTCCCTTCTTCCATCCCTCCCTCTCTCCTATATTTCAGGAGGAAACAATTTTTCTGTATCTGTATCTAGGTTTGAAAGACAGGTGTTTGCTAAGGAAGGCAGGAGCCTCCCCTCTGAATTATTTTAATTTTGAACCTAAGGGGCTCTCAGGCAAAGGTAAGACAATAGGAAGAGCAGTTCATGACGAGTGTGTGCAATAAAGCACACAAACATCACCAGCCCCGGCACTGACCCCACACAGAACCCGAGCTCGGGCCCGGCCTGCTCGGCCGCGGCGCTTTCCCTCTGCTGCAGTTCCGGGCTCGGCCGGCAGGGGCGCCGCTGCTCCCGGGGGCGGGGCGGGGGCGGTGCCTCCCCCGCGCCTGCAGGGGGCGCTGTGGCGATGGCGGCTCGGCCCACGCGGCCCGGGATGCGGGAGAGGCCTCGCTCCACAAACCCCGTGGCACCGATCCCGGGGCCCGGCGGGACTCTCGGGAGCACCAGGCTGGGATGGCAGGGGTGTCTCGGCATTCAGGGGTGGGGGGCCACAGTGCAGTGAAAGCTCGGAGCAGTGCTGAAGGAGCTGCGTGGGCAGCCCGGCTCGCAGCAGGGCAGGGAGAGCCGAGCTCAGGATGCCGGGCAGGAGCAGACGGGGCAGGTCCCTCTGTAGTGAGGTCGGTGTTAATGAGCTCCCAGTCCAGTGGCTGCTCTCGCCAGCAGAGGCTCACCCCATGGCAGGAGAAGCAGCAGCTCTGGGCTGTAGTTTGGCAGCAGCAGCGAATTCCCTTCCCCAAGCAGCAGCTCTGACCGTCCCCCTCTCAAGCTGAGAAAAGAGAGAGAAACAGAGACAGAGAGAGGAGAGAGCCAGCAGCTGCCCCAGCCCATCCTTTAGCTGCCCAATTCCCGCAGTATCTCTGCCCCTCGGAGACAAACTCCCAGACATGAGAAGTGCAACCAGATACCGTCCTCCTTTGAGCTTGCTTCGATTGCTTTTCTTAAGTGTCCCGTCATTTATGTTACCAAGAAACTTATGGGAAAAAAAATCTATAAGTAAAAAGGAACAAAAGGAAAGAAACCTAACCCGCAACAATCTGGAATAATGATAATAATAAAAATGGTAAAAATAAAGGCTTTTGGCTTCACAAGAACGAGCGACATAAAACAAGGTAACGAAAATCCAGGGAACAATGGCGAACAGAATATGCTCTGCAAAAAAGTGATATCTCTTTTCCTTCAGAAGCAAGTAAATGAGCAAAGGAAACAGAGGTCCAGTAGGACTAGCCATGAATCCATCAGGTTTTTGCTTTAAAGGGGAATGTACAGAACATAGATGTTTTTATTTCTTTCTACTGTCCTTAAATATGCAGGGAGGAAATTTTGAGAGAGAATGCAAGTCCTCTCAAATTGCTCTCAATTGTTAAAGGAAAAGCTGGCAGAGGACTGTTTCAATGCTGGAAAACATTTCCTTGCCTTGTTCCTCTTCAGGAGTTACCCTGGTACTGCCTGGGAGCTCCTAGAGCCAGTACTGATGAGCTGTGGAAGGTCAGCAAGGCTCTTGGAATTGTGTCCAGAGCAGTAGAGCAGTACTTTTCAGTTTGCCCCTCCTCTAGATTTCATATCAGCTGCTTGCATTATCATGCTTAGTTAAGTCTCAGGTAATAGAATGGAACTTTAGTAATACCATATAATTTCACTCTTTACAGTACTGCGTCCACAGATGATTGCAGGTTCATTACTACATGATACCATACATTACAAAATGATACCATGCTCCAGAGCCCAGTGTAACAGGGAGGTAAATGATTTTACCAAAGTACTTTGCAGAAATTCACATGAAACGTAAATATTTTTTAAAAACCCAGAATAATTTTCAGGTTACCCCAGAAAAGTATCAATAAAACACTCATTTAATCAGATCTGCTCAAGGTATGGCATAGTAAAGGATTATTGGCTTGGACTCAAAATATGAATATTAGTCTTTTTTAAACAATTTATCTTATTGAAGGTTAAATAGTTTCAGTGTCAGCTACCCTTCTGGTTAAACGGAGCAAAACCCCAATGTTATTCATACAGCAAATAGTGCAGAGATAGGAGATAAATTTACCCATGATATTCAGCTGATGCAATTTATTAAAGTCCAGGAATTTGTTCTTTTTCATATTTCTCTTACTGCAATCTAACACTACTGTGTGGGAGCCTGAGCTGGAAAACAGCAATTGGCAGGGGAAGAACTTGCACATATCACGTTTGGAAGAAGAATGTCCAAATCCCATGCCTTTGCTCAATAAAATCTCTTTAAAAGCAAAAGTTTTACAGAACCTTAATTCCTTGAAAAGAAAGTTTTAAAATATGTTGTCTTCAGAATAGCATTTATAGTTTAGTAAGACACTTCCCTTATTTTATTTTGTGATTATTGGCAAGCCCAAAACAATAAATAATTAAATTGCAATTCTTTTAATTTACCATTGCCATTAATGACATAATGCCCTGAGATAGGTTTAAAAATAGAAGAGAAGGTACATTCTTCTCAGTAGATTGTCTATTTTAAATAAAATTTCTGAAAGCCCACTTCTGGGAAAAATAATTCATCAGTCTGCCAAATATTATGTGTTAGATAAAACTCAAAAAGAAAATAGGGAGCAGTGATTTTTAGATCTACTTCAAATTAGGTGTCATTTCTTATAGCAGAAAGACAATTTGTATTTACTTGATTTGAGTTATACTTATGTTTATGTAGGGCTATTTTTGTTTTATACCTGAAAGTATATTGAAAACTTCCTAGACTTACACAAAGTAACAATTTATCCTGACAGATATGACCTTATCAAGACTATAAGGATCATACTTTTCATTCGCATGTTCTGCAGAACAGAGGGTATTTCATGGTAGGTTATAGAATCCATTTATTAACTGAAAGCCTTCCTGATGGATATATGAGGTTTTAGAAGTAAAAAAAAAAAAAAAAAATTTGGAAAAACTACAATTTGAATACTGAATTTGGAAAGTTTAATTGCAAGGTAGCCCACGTGAATATGTATCAGGAGTACGCAATTACGCAGTATAACTCAAGCTTTAACAAATATAATCCATCTAACAGCTAAACAGTGTCCTAATTTTGATCTTTTACGTGTGGTATATTTTGAGCACAGATGTGATGCATGTTCTAAAAATCAATTTTAGATTGATCCTTTTTTAACATTTATACCTCAACTGTAGTTATGACAGATTTAGGAAACTATTAAGTGACATAACACCTAAATTCAGCAACTTTCTTTGCTTTTATCCTGCTCCACAGGGAACAGGTTCAGGAGAGTGTGTGCCTTGAAAGTCTATCACTGGTCTAATCAGAGTTGTGCTCCTGGGAAATTCTCACACTCAAAAGAGCTAGTGGTGGCTTTGCCTTATGTTTTGGTCTGGTGACCCTTTTTGCTCCTCATGAGGTGCAGCCCTTGTGAGAAGAGGTATCCAGGAGAACTGTCTGATGCCCAAGACACACCTTCTCCCAGGTCAAGAATGATCTGTCTCAGTGAGCGGGAAGTGAAGGAAATGTGACATAAATAGGTTCTGACGAGCTCAGATATGGAACTGGAGTGTATACAAGGTGTCAGCAGGGCAGCTGACCCACAGGGAGTATGGAGACATTGATTGTGCTGGGATGGATTTAGTAAAGCCAAGGCCTACCTGGAGCCAAATTTGGCAAGGATGCCAAAGGCAACAGGGATTATTTATATAAAGAGTAGAGGGATGAGTAAGTAAAATGGGGGACCACTGCTGAACGGGCAAGAATTATAGTGAGAAAAGATATGGAAAAGAGAATATTCATTGCCTGTTTCCCTGCAGTCTTCACCAGTAATGCCTGAACCAGTAATACCAGTCCTCAGCAATCACAGGTGCTGGGACTGCTGAGAAAGACTGCATCGAGGAAGAGCTGCCCTTAGTAATGGAAAACCAGGTTAGGGAGCCTTAAACAAGCTGGACCTAAGTCCATGGACCTGGAGAGCTGCACCCAAAGGTGCTGAAGTAGCAGGCTGAAGGCTCTGTGAGGCTGCTGCTGATTATTTCTGAAAGGCCATAATGACTGGAAGGGGCTCCTGAATACAGGGAGAAGCCAAGTGTCAGTTTTATATTCAATCGAGAAGAGAAAAATAGAGTATGTGGGGATCTATAAGTCAGTCAATCTCATGTCAGTTCCCAGGGACAGAGAAGATTTAGAAGAATCTTGTGCATAAATATATGATGCTGGGGAGTGGGAGTAAAGATGACAGGACCAAAAACTTCTCTGCGATACTCAGTGGAAGGATGAAATTCCACTTAAGGACAATCTCCCCTTTTGGTACTGTGAGAGTGGCCAGGCAGTGGAGTGGGTTGTAGGGAGGCTGGGGGGTCTCCATCCCTGAAGGTATTAAAATACCAATTGGACAGGACAATCTTGTCTAGCTGTCCCTGCTCTGAGCAGGTTTGAGAATATAGTATCCAGATCTGCCTGGCAACCTCTAACAATTCTGTGGTTGTGTGATTTTGCTAATTTTGCTTTTGGCAGAGATCTGAATATTACCATAATTGCAGTATACACTGCTGTAGGAATTTCTGGGATACAGACTTCCTGAGTCATGAGGAAGCAGTGACACAAGCTAAAGTTCTGCTTCTTCAAAATCTGTATCTTCCTGTCTTGCAATCCTTAAACCAGATTTAACTACCATCATTCACAAATGAGGCTTAAAGATGTGAGATTTCACCCCTCCAGTAAAGACAAGTTTTGCTCCTGGTTAACAGCGGAGGTTATGAAAAAAAATGCCCTAAACAAAGAAACTGGCAAATAACCTTTCATCTTTCTTGAAAGAAACGTGTGTTTAAGAAAAAGAAGTTTTTATATCACTTTTTAGTTTTTTAGTACTGTAAAAGTTTTCATTTAAAGTACCAACTTAATAAAAACTGACTTATGGATTATTTTTGTTTCCCACTTAAAAAAACTGATTTATGGACTGTTTCCAAAGGTAATTGTCTTTTTTCTCCTCTGTCAAAACTGGTTTTCATGCAATAGGCAAGAGAAAGACTTCACAGCAGATAATTTTTCCAGTTTTATAATTGTTGGGTTTTGCTGTTGGGGATTTTTTGTTTGGTTTGGTTTTTTGGTGCTGTTGTTGCTTCCGGGTTTTTTTCTCCCTTCTTTTTGTTGCTACTGGCATAGGCCTGCAGAGGGAAAGTTAAATACAATACAGAACTGTTACGTTTTTGTAGTTTATTTGTCCAACCTTTATTTTCAAAGAGAAGCAGATAATACAATAATATGCATGGGCTTGTTTTCTCTCAAATAAGACTTCTCCATTGTCCCACAGGGTAGTTCTGATTAATAGGTGAAAGAAGGATGCAAGCTGCATCACTGTTACAACTGATGCAGGAAATAGTATGCTGTGATTCATTCCTTGTCAACTCTTTCCCAGATCTTTCATTGAGTCCAGCTTGGGAGAAAAATAATTTAAAAGAATGAAAGTTAACCTTCAGGGTGTCTGGTCATCCTTTCTGCATTTATTTTACCCCTAAGAAAGCCGAAACACAAAACCAAGTTTGGTAACCATTTGTGCTTTCTGTCCTCTTGTAGCTCCATCACCTAGTCCTTGGCAAGAGCTAGTTGAGCCAGCTAAGAAATGTTTGAGTTACTTGAGATTTCCCCATGTGAAGCCCTACGTGTGTGACCTTCCCACTCTTCACCCATGCAGTACTGTCTGCAACTACTGGAACTAGGAAAAAAGTTACTGCACCAGCTACAAAAGAAAAAAGCAAAACTAGGTGATTTAATCACTCCTAAATTCCTTACTGTAATACGCTACTGTGCGCTGGGGCGTATTCGGCCCTAATGTCCGGCTAGCAATGCGGGAGGGAGGTGGCCGACACCCCCGGCGCATGTATTGCCAGCCCCCCTCTGCGGCTTGGCATTGGGCTGGGTGCACGGTGCGGATGAGAGCGCTGAAGGACGAAGGAAGAGGCGTCCAAATGCTGGGGGCTAACTCCGCTTTATTGAAGGTCTGATGACAGGAACCGAGAGGGAGGACGCCAACCAGCAAATGGCGGGGAGGGAGGGGAGAGGCAAGGTTTTAAAAGGAAGGGGTGAAGAGAGGAGGGAAGCCCAACTAGCCAACCAGGGAGAAGTACAAACATAACTGGCATAAGGGTCTAACCAATTAATACAACATAAAGGAGGGGCCCCGGGACCACAGCCAACCACAGCCCCCAGAGAGGCGAAACTTCCAGAAAGCTGGGAGGAGTGGGGGATGATTGACTGGGCCCAGGGAGGAGGAAAAACTTACATATAAGGAGTGTAAGGGAGGGGTAATTACATAACAGGGGGAGATTGGCAGTTGAGGGGGAAGGGGGTAACCAGGGAAACCAACGGTCAGGAGAGGCAGTGGCGGGAAAATCAGGGAAGGGAGGAACCATTTGTACAGAAGTAGGGGGGAAATACATAAAACTGGGGAAATTAAATAACACAATACAACACTACTGACCTCTCTTCCAAATCAAAATTTAGTCTCTCTGATTTTTGCTGGCAGGTTCACCTTCCTTCTCCTGTATACCACAAAGAGCCTGTCACTTACCAGCAAATGAACCCACCTGGGTTTGAACTGTCAGTGGTGTTGGCATATTTTAGATTAGCTGTGCCATACCCTGCTTCCAGAGTCCAATATCTACAGCTTTGAAAAGCCAATCTGCTCCAAAACAATAAAATCTGTTTAAGTTGCAGCTTCTATTTTATTTGCTGGTGATTATTCTCTTACTTGTGAGCAAAAGAGTGACATTTTCCTGGTTGTACTTGTATGCAAATGCTTGTGACTAAGGAAGAAAGTTATTAACCCATGTTTAGATAAAACACGCCTAAGTTCCTAAAAGCATAGTAAGTATAGCAGCATAGCAGCACAAGCAAAGTTCTTCTTCCTTTCAGAGACTAAATACTACTGGATTTTCACATATAGTTGTACTCACAAGGTAAATAATCAAATTCTCCTTATCTAGAGTTGTTTGCCAGCTGGGAGAAGTTAATTTCTTGCTGTTAAACCTGTGGACATGTCCTCGGCAAAGTCTATCTGGTGATCCCAAGAAAATTAATTCACCAGGCTGCACAAATCTGAGCTTTTACAGGGACAGAAAAATGTCATTAGGGGTAGTATCCTCACTTGGATTGCCTGTCATTTCTCTAGCTGTGTGTTTACAACTTAAATTATGCTTGGAATCACCCAGGCTACACCAGCTCATTAATGAAGAGATCTGGTTTTCTGGAGCTCACTTTCAAAAAGTTTGATTTCTTTCTTCTCTCAGTTTATGATCCCATTTCTCCTGCATGGAAGGAGATGAGATTTTAGCATTTTGTTTCAAGGTCAAAGCAGATTTCTGTGACACACAGTACAGTACTGGGACCAGCACATATCCTTTGCATCTCCCAGGGGTAACAGGGCTGAGTAAAAAAAACTTGCTTCCAAATGTAAAAGCCTTGCAGACAAAAAATCTGAGATTATGGCAACATTCTGGTTATTCTTCAATCCTGTGTCTTCCCAAGTCATAGGCAAAACCTGAATTATGCCTAAACAACATAATGCACATGCAAGAGATCCTGAGCAGAATTAGCAATACACCTGTAAATTGCCCAGTGAAGTTTTGACAAATTCAGTCCTGGAAAGGAATAACATGTTTTTTTGACTTGTTGGCTTGCAGCTGTTGTAGGTACTTATTATCGAGCGATGCAGAAAGCCTGCTGAGCAATCAGAAATTGAATTTGCTTCCTTAGCCACAGTAGTTGTTCTTTCACTTGACAGTTCAGTACAATTCATGCTACATAGACTTTGCTCTCTTTATAAAAATGCCATCTTTTAGTATTAAACATGAACAAGAACAACAACAAAACCAACAAAACTCAATAATAGAGAGAAATTTTTTATAATACAAATATGGTGAACCATTTCCATGAAAGAATACTGAACCTCTAATTAAATTATTAACCTGATGCCCAGGACACTCACATTTGCTACTTTCCAATAAAATAGTCTCTATCTGATATATACTTGCTTGTTTTTCTGCTAGTGAAATTGTAATGCTTCAGTGACAATGGATGGTGGTATAAAGATCTGTGTACTAGGTGATAAAGATCTAACAAGGATGGGTGTTATATAGCCCAGATATATGACTTTTATTTGGTCTGTATTTCTGACCACTGTATCACCCAAATTTGAATATATTATTTTATACTTTGTCTAATAATTACGAGGGGAATGTCTACACACACAACTATGCTATCTTTGGGTGTGCGTGCACTAAAGGTAGCAAAGAAAAATATAAAAATATTATGATAACTTTGGAAGATATAATGAGTGAGCTATGATCTTTGCCAAAACCACAAAAAGACTGTCCAGTTTTCAAACTGGACGTGTTTTTCTTGTCAATCAATATATTATCACACTAGAGAAAGACAGTGTGATAGCCACAGTGAAAAATAGCATAGTGAAGGGTATAGTGATGGCCTAAAACTATGGTGTATTACCCCAGTGTCTACTAGAAACTATTTTTAGCACATTAAGAAATAATTTGGAATAGGAAAATGCCGTAATCTAATTTTTGCCTTTCATTCTTACAAAAAAGTATATAAACTCCCACAACACAGATAGGAAATATGCATCACTTAGTCTGTATCTGTGACAAAGGAAATATATTTACTGTACCTTATTTTATTGATACAAGGCTTCATAAAGAACCTTTCACTCTGTATAAATATGATAATTAGGTGGCTAGAAATAATATTTCTACAAGCTTAAGATAACTCAGATGAAAATTTAACTAGATCAACAGTTAAACTGCAAAAAATCTCTTTCTCTTCTCACTGTGCTTTTGCAGGGCAAGTTCTTGTTAGCAGACTAATTTCCACATAACATAACATAATGATTTTCTGGACTACAACAGACACTGCCCACTTGCAGAGGTCCTTTGATCATGTCTCAGTCACAGCTCTTTAAGCTTCAGCAGCTGTCCCCTGTCTTCTCCATCCATTGCAGATGGCAGCTCCTATGCCTCTCTCCCTCCCATTTTCCTGCCTTTCCTCCCGTTTTCTCCTCTGAGAAGGCTTAAACACAGCCAATCTGACCTCCTCTTCCTGAAGTGAAAAAGGAGAAAAAAAATAGAGAAGAAAACAGATCCTCTTCATCACAGGCTGCATACAAAACTGGTCTTGCGGTCACATTTCCCTTTAAGCTGACTTTCCATGTCAAGCATCAAGCAGGGCCACACAACACTTGTGGTGATGTTCTTAAGGCAATAGATAGAAGTCAAAATAGTGAACTAAGTTTCTTACAAGTTTTTAAGAGATGCAAGAAGGCAAGAAGGAAACAGAGTAGGAAGTACATCTTCAATAAATGAACGTACATTTGTGTGCAGAAAACATATTACTTACTGTATTTCAGAAAAGTTACATATGTTGGATTCTGGAGTTAGGAGCTCGTTATTAGCCTCTTCTGGTGTTCATTTTGTCCAGGATTTTACTGTTGCTACTTTCCCAAAGAAAGCAGAATGAAATAAATAAATAAAAATATTCTAATTCTTCCAAATGAAGAAATAAAATGGAACACTGCATGTAAATATGAGTAAAACTTGTAATGGGGGCACTGGGATAACCAAATTGCATAATTTATGTAATTTTTAAGTACTATGTGATGTAATGCTGAAGCAAATGTATGAGTGCAAATAGTGAAATAGCAAAAGCAATGTAACACTGAAAACCTGGGCCCTAATCTCAATGATTTTCCAACTGAAACACACAAAAAAAGGATGTTATCCCAAAATTAGTGAAGGACTTGTTTATAAATGATTTAATGAATAAAATTTCATCTCTGTTTGAATCCATACCTTCCTATTTTAGATTATTAGCATGAGATTGACACAAAGAGCAAATAAATTTACATCATCTACTATTAAGGTATAGCAAGCCAAATCACTACCACAATAAACTTTTAGAGGCAAACTTCTAAATTCCGAAGTACTATGTCCAAGCAGCTAAAGAAAAGAAAAGTGCCTTGCAGTACCATGTAGTTCTGCAAATTCTGTTTCTGTGAACATCTGCATAAATGGATCTTTAATTTTTGTAGTTGTGTTGGTAGATGAAAGATTTGTTAATGGAAAATTCAATATTTTGACCCAAGTGTCTGCTTTTTTATACTAGTCTTTCACAATTCTCTTTCAATAATCACTTTTATTGAGCAACATAAGCTATAAACAACTAAAAAAGGAATTCCATGATATTCCATTCCCATCACAGGTTCTGTCTTGAAAGAATAAAATCTCACTCCCATTGTTGAATCTTTCTCAAGTTTTAATATCTATCAAGCCATGCTGCATCATTCCTTCTTTTAAAGATTGCAGCTACCTTGTAAAAAGTCATGGTCTGATCAACATGTAGAAACTTCTGTTTATAAACAGTGTTGACCAGCAGTAATTGACCACCACAACCCATGTTTCTCTCACAGTGGTCTGAGGACCAGCTCTTCTCTCACACCTAGGAGCTTATTTAGCACAGAAATTTCCAAAATGCCTTAGGTTTTGGATCATTGCTTTCAACTTCTGATTCTTAATTCCTATTTGTCTGGGCATCAGCTTCTTTCTCGGCTTGCTGAATATTTGTCTGATGCCTCAGTCCAGAGTCAACTCTCTGCTGTGGACTCTGAGCTATACATCTCGTCTCTGGCTGCTGATCAAGCTGTCCTCATTCTTTTAAGGAGAACAACTTGATTTAGATGGATTTGTCCAAGCCAAGGTCCTGACAGTTACTGGGAACATCTATCAGGTTGAAAATTATAATTTTCCTGGAGAAAGAGAAGGTGATAATGTGTGATGAAAAAAAATTGCTGGTTTGTAAATCACACATGCAGGTAGAGATGATCTTTAGCAGGATCTTATTCAGCTTTGTTCCAGGTGCCTTTTGTACTGGTCTCTGTGGTATTTAAGATACACTTCTAAGCTGTGGAGGTTGAGTGACACTGCCCTTCTGGGTGAGGCAAGGAGAGCCTACAGCAGCAGGCACTTCTTGATTCCTGTACTGAAAGCCCAAGGATTGCCAGGGCACTTGATGGTAATCCAGATAAATTGTAGTTACAAGCTGTTTTCAATCCTCTCATCCTTGCTCACAGTTGTGTACATGGCTTGCCCTGGTGACTGACACGTCCCCCACACCATGTGCAGAACCAAGGACAAGGCAGAGAGGATGTGGAGCCTTTAGGCTGATATGCCACACTGTAGATGGATGTGAGGTATAACTACCAGGCTCTTGAAATAAATACGCGGGATTAAGAGAGGAACAGATATGATGTGACAGCACTTCTATCGAAAGAGTTGATGAAAAGGCTGAGGCTTTCCTACATGAGTACACACTGATTGTTGCTGGAGGCTTCAGGAGTTATGACCAAACTGAAGTTTTATCAAGTTATGTTAGCCAGTTGCATTCAACATTTGACAAAAGAAAAAACAAAGATCTCCTTGAAACTGGACCAAGAACCTGGTACAAATTGTAATCATTTATCATATAATGAAGGTCAGTGAAGTTACATATTAGAGCCTGGATGGTGTTTCTCCTGCTGAAGAGTCTCAATACTAAAGTTAAAAAAGAGAAGTGAAATTTCAAGAAGAAATTGCTCATGTCTAATGTCAAGCATTTTCAGACAGTCTAAGCAGATTTTTCTATCAAGTAGTGCTCAGGCTTCCAATTTTGTAAAAATCTTACCTTTTTTATAATATGCGCTGTGCTGCCAGCAAACATTATTTATTGTAAATAAAAACTTCAGAAATTAACAAAATGGGCAGCAGAGGAATGCTTAAAACTTGTCTTTTCTAGCTACCAAGCAACAAACTAATTGCTTCTGCTTTTGCTACAGTAAAATTAAAAAAAACCCCAGATATCGTTACCTTTTTTTTTATTAGACAGTAAGTCACAACCATGTTTTGCTGATGAAAGTTTTGTTTATTTCCAGTCTAGTGGGCTCTATACAGAGGGTTAATAATTGCTGTTTATTGCTGTCCTTAGGAAGATGAATATTGGAATATTTGAGATACTTGGTGTCCATTGTGCTGCTGAAATAAAGTGGAGTGTTCAAGAGGCACATGCAGAGAGATTTTTGCCAAGAAATACCTTAAGAAATGTCCTTGAATGTATCACTTGACTTTTTTCAAGCATGCCATCTTGATGGCAGATAGATGCTGTTTCTGTCCCAAGCCTAAGCTGTTATCAGGTTCTATTTTTCCCTTCTACTCAGTCTTCTGGGCCATCTGGAGCTATGGTGTGAGATGCTGAGCAGGCTCTGCTCAGCCTAGAGATGGGATCCATACTGTGTGCTGTGAAGACAAACGTCAGTCCATGGCATCTCCCCAGGAAGTTTCTGCTCAGCTGTCATGGAAAACCTGAACTCATGCATTGGGCAGCAGACAAAACCAGCACTTTAGTGTCAGACTTTATGTTTTCCTTCCCTGCTTCATTTTCTTACTCGGAGGAGAGTGAGCAAGATGATGACTGACAGTTTGGGATCTTAATTTCTTATTTCAATTGCTTAGTTTGTTTTGCAAACGGCTATTTCATAAGATAAAGAGGGAATTCATACAGTATTTTTGTATTATTTTGTATAATATTGCATATCAAAATCTGAGATGCTTCAGTATAAGATGGCTATGTACACACACAAGCCAAACCAATCTAAGACACAAAGTCTGCCTGATATATGTACTTTGTTCTTGCTTGAAGCTGGGAAGAAAACACAACTTATCTGCATGTCATATACTTCCTTTGCAGAATATCTTCAGCAGTATCTCTTCTCAGTAAATAGTGCTCATGCAATACTGCTGCTGGCACAATTTTGAATCAAAGTGCAGCTAGCTCTCTGGAGACTCCTAAAAGAGGTATCTTTGGTCCAAACCACTAATGTTTGGTCCTCATCATGAGACCTGGCAATCACAAAGCATAAGAAAGGCTTGGACTAGAAAAGGTGGTTTCTTGTGGTTTAAAAGCATTAAATATCTGTAGCTTAGCAGAATAGGAAAATGCAGCAGAGGCATGACTAGAAAGAATTGAATGCAGGTACCACTATAGGGAAGAGTTAAAATCTGATTGAAAATGACAGAAAAGAAGACATCCCACCAGTTCTTTACTCTTCAGTGGCCAGCAAAGACAAAGTAATTCAAAAGGAGCTGGAACAAAGCGATCTGTGGCTGGCTTATCTTGATATATCTGTGACCACAGGCATATCTGTGACATAGAAGGTGAGACAGGATCATTGAATCATAGCATAATTTTTGTTGGAATGGAGCTTAATGGATGTCTAGTACAACCTTCCAGGCTGCAAGTTCATCTAGTAAAACTCAAGGATCAGGTTGCTTATTTTGGTTTTCTTTACTGGGGCATTTCTTCATGGATATATCATCATTCCAGGTAAAACCAGGGCTTCTCATGTTTGGCAACTAAAAGGCCAGACTTTGAGGAACCCATATCTGTAATCAGGCCTATTTAAGGCATGTCAGTTTTAGTAAACTAACAGGAGATTCAAAATATGATGCTTCACTTCTGCTGCAGTCCTGACATTCAATATTTTTCTTCCTCCTGAATAAACATATAAAGGCAAAATGTTGACATTTCCATGAAAGGCTTTATGAAACATCTCTTTTATTAATTACTGCAGTGACTGAATCAAAAGACATATCCCATGGAACCTTGAAAGACTTTAAAGTTTTAATTGGTTTTCTTGACAGAAATTCATTGCAACCTCATACTAAATCAATGTATTTCTGTTAAAAATTTGAGGATCAGCACTCTTAATAGAGAAATATTATTATATTCTCTTTGTTCAGGACATCTTGAATTTTGAAAATTTTGAAAATTTTGGACATTAAATGATTCAGTTCAATAGCTGAAACTTAACTGAATATAAAGAAATGTACATTCTGCTTCAGTGCCTGAAGTTATCTTTCAAGTAGTAAATACTGCAAGTTCCTTGGGCTCATTCCCTTTCAATAGTCATTTAGACTTCAGAGGACAGAGCAGATGTCTTCTGTGTGGTTTCTCAGCAAACAGTAACCCTATGCCTAAAGTTTCTAGGTTGCAGTCAGTTTCTTGAGCTCTCTTAGCATCAAAATAGTAAAATAAATTCTAAGAAAGCACTAAAACGCAAAAAAAAGCCCAAACCCAAGAGAAAACATCTTTTAAGGTCATCTGTTCCACAGAGCACAGCACAAACTAGCAGTCTATAACATAATTAGCCAGTGAAAGAACATCAAAAATCCTGACAGTCAGCTTGCTGGTTGAGGTTGGAGTCAGAGTCAGTTGTTGCCAGGGGGTGATGTGTGGAAAAGCCATTGTGGCTAACTGGTCAGGAATTCCTGCTTAAGCTACTCTCCAAGTCTTATCCCTTGCTTAGTTTGCACACCATTGTACACATAATTAGAGAACACAATGTGTTCATTTCCTAAAACAAACACTTGTATATCAAAAAGTGGATGTTGAACAAAACAGATGATAATTCTGAAACAAGGAAAGTGAGATGTGCCTGTGTCCATAGAAGTAGGAAAAGTAGGAATTTTTTGAGTCTCAGATAAACCCCAGTGTACCTTCACTGGTGCCCCCATTCTTTGGCCTCTCGTAGGTTTCATACCTCCCCTTCCACAGGGGGCCCTGCCCATGCAGAGAGCAGCAGGCAGGGAGGTAGGCAGGTGCCCTGCAGAACTCACAATGTCAGATTCTTCCTCAGGCCAAGTCTTCCTCTGCCGCTTTCTGGCCTTGTGCTGGGTCTGTGTGTCCATGTGTGGTAGCAGAGGGGCTAAAGGGGTGGCTTCTGTGGGAGGCTGCTCCAAGACAGACCCACAACTGGTCAAGGGTGAACGGATTGTAAATGTTGGTAAGGCCTCTGTGGTAACATATTTCAGAAGGAAAAGTTATTGCAAAGAGGCGATTGTGTCCATAGAACAGAGTGACCTGCAGACACCCAGGCCAGTGGACAAGGAGGGGGAGGAGGGGCTCCAGGTGCCAGAGCTGAGGTTCATCTGCAGCCCATGGTGAAGACCTTGGTTGGAGAGGATGTGCCCCTGAAGCCTATGGAGATCAACAAGATTGCAGAGATCCAGCCATGGAGGACACCCACGCCAGAGCAGGTGGGTGCCTGAGGAGAGGCTGTGAACCTGGAGGAAGGCCATGCTGGAGCAGGGTCTTCACAGGGACCTGCAGACCCATGGAGAGAGGAGCCCCTGCTGTTGGAACAGGTTTCCTTCACTTGTGACCCTGTGAAGGAACAATGCTGGAGCAGCCTGCTCCTGAAGGAATACACCCCATGGAAGAGTGACTTGGGTTGCAGTAGTTCACTGAGAACTGTTGCCAATGAGATGGACTCAGGTTGGAGAAATTCATGGAGAACTGTCTCCTGTGAGAGGGACTGCACACTGCAGCAGGGAAAGGACTCCATCTCCCTGATCAGGAGCAGAAACTTTCAAGATGAACTGATCATAACCCTCATTCCCCATCTCCCTGTGCTCTTGATGGAAGGACATAGAGCTGGAGAGAATGAAGAGGTGGGAGGAAGGTGTTTTTAAGATTTATTTTTCTTCTTATACCCATGACAGTATTTGGTGAGTGATATCTTGCCCAGTCCTAATTTCAGCTCATGAACCTTTGTGATTTTTTTCTCTCCCTGTTCCAGCTGAGAAGGGCAGTGACAGAGCAGCTTTAGTAGGTGTCTGGCATCCAGCCAGAGTCAACCCACTACAGACTTTTAGCTCTGGTAGGTGTTTGGCACACCTGGTGGTGTTCAAGGGATTTATCATCTGAGCAATGTGAATATCATCCTACAATCTTCAACCAGCCGCTTTTTGTAATGGACTGCTCCCCATGGGTCTTATTGCTATTGGTATTTTTTTAAAAATATCCTTTATGCACACTTCACTCTTTCAGGTTGAAACTCGTAACCATTGAACTGTAAGATTGCTGATTACTCCAGTAGTTTTGATGAGATTTCAGTACTCAGCTGGGTACAATATTTAATTACAAGCCTTTTGATATTGTTAAGCTACTTGCAAAGTAACCAGTTATAACTGGAAAAATGGCCTGTGGATTTTTCTTCCTTTTTCATGTGTTCGGCAACAGTAAATTCCACGGAGCAAATAATTTTATCTTGTTTGTTTTTAAAAGCAGTTCCTTTTGGCTTTCTTTCTCATTACATAAGTATTTTTTTTTATATTAAGTTTCTCCATATCTAACCACACTTAATCTTATGGGCGAATTTTGACATGAGCTCAAGACCCAACAGGAGTTCAGATTATACTTAAAACCAAAGATTTATGTGAAGATCATTGGAGTACTGAAATGCAGCGTGCTTTAGAGCCATGTCTGCTTTCACTAGATACAGATTGTCTGAAAATCAGCCAGCAGAGTACATTTTTAAATGGTCTTTAAATTTTGGAAATCAGTCTTTGAAATGTATGCACACAGAGAGATATTTATATATTTGGGTATATTTATGCTCTGAGAAGAAGAAAGTGGCACTTATACCTGCAGATTTATATATCTGAAATGGATCTAATTTTATATGTAAGAGCTTCCTATTTTTTTTTTTAGTCATTCTTATGGCTATTTGGATGAAAGCTGGATTAAAGAGCAGTACTAGCTTGGGAAGATGCAGAAGTAGAAGCTGTTCAGGCAAGCAAACCACGACTTTTATCTTTCATTTCTTCAGAGCCTACTGAACAAAACTGAAGGGTTTTTGTTCAGCGTACCTAACAACATCCTGATAGTTGTTTATAACCATGATCAAAACAAAATAACCACTATCTGCTATTCAGTTTGTTCCTTTCCTTTTTTTTCTTTGCTCTCTTTTAGCCCTCTTGCATCTGTGATTGGGTTATTTTCTGGTACTTTGGCTATTTCGAGAACCTCTGCAGCCTGGCACAACTGGTAATATCAAAGGGAAGAACAGACCCAGGACTGAAATAGAGGAATGCAACCTCACCAGGTCTCACCCAAGCAGTGCATTAAAATAAGACACAAGGAACTGCGGCACAAATACTGTGTCTTAGAATACAGTGTATGTGTATCCTGATCTCTCATAGGAATTTTTTGCCTATGAAAAATTCCTAAGTGTTACAGACACTTTCATTGTCCACACAGCATTGTTTTCTCATTTCTTTGATCTTTCTGGTAAAGCAGGTGTCTAGTAATGCTATTTATGAATCAGAAATAAAAATGACAGAAAACACATTATAATTCTGTAAAACATTATATTTTAATTCACTGAGAATAAAAAGAATACATGTATTTGGCTGCAAAAATCAATTTTTTTTAACTTTTCAAGTCCAACTTTGATAAGTATAGGTGGTCAACAGTACAAATAAACAAGCCTTGGAAAGAAAAATGAGAACTCAACTGAATTGAATCCTAGCTTTTTAAACACAATCTGCAGATTATATTTGTGCAATATTCACTGTCAGACCATTTTAGTTATTCATTACTGTGAGGCTCTGCACAAGAAAATAATGTACATAGGTTACTTTGCCATCTCTTTATAATTCATGCTTTTTCACAGTACTGCTTCGTTAATACTGGGAGTTGTGGTTTCAGGTTTTCCAACTTTTTAGTGTTTGATGGTTTTCTCTCTAAAGTCTTAGAACATATAATGAACAGGCTAGAAACTTGAATTTCTTCCCATATTTTGAGATTACTTCCTTCCTGCAGTTTCCAGGTGCATCGCATCCTTCTTGGCAGTTTTCATTGTGCTCTCATGTCTAGCATATTTCAACTAAAAGGCAGGGAGCTTCTGAGCCCTGCATGGCACAACCTCCTCTGCTTTTCCCTTGAGTTAAAGAGACAAGTGTCACATCTCTCAGTACAAACTCCCCCATCTAAACAGAAAACAAAGTTGCCAAATAAAACAGAAGGGATTTTCAGAGTGCCCCTAAACTTGGATGACCAAATGGTGATTCAAGGGGCAGTTCTCCCTGCTATGTATTAAATAGAGAGCTACGGACTGTGACCCGAGCAAGAGCCAGGCTGCCTCCTGGAGACGTGGCCAGTTTTGTGGAAAGAAATATCATAAACGGTCACTAATAATTCAGCCTCTATTTTCAGTGACTTCAAAGAATTAGGCACTCATTATATTTAGGATATCTCTGGAAACAAAGTGACTTGCGATCATGCCTCTCCATGAGGCGGCAGCAGCACCCGACAATCTGCTTGCACATTACGATTCTGTCACTGTCATATTTTCTGAAAAATCCCTTCACCAGGATTTTTTGTCCTGGGAAGCTGAGAAGCCCCAGAAAAGAATGAAAACAATAATTATCTGCTTGCTTCTCCTGTGTTTGCTGCTTTGGAATGTAGTCTGGAGATTGTTTACCAACAGGTGTATGTTTGATTGGTTTCTTGTGAATTGTTTTTACTTAATCACCAGTCACCATCAGCTTTGTCAGAGTTTGAGGAATCAGTCATGACTTTTTCATTATCATTCTTGTTAAGCCTTCTGTCTATCCTTCTCTTTGTTTAGTATAGTTTTAGTATAGTATTCTTTTAATATAATATAAGTACATAAAATAATAAATCAGCCTTCTGAGAATATGGAGTGAGATTCTCATCTCTCACCTCATCCTGGGGACCCTCACAAACTCAACACAATTCATTGAGCTGGGTTTGATTGTGAAGAAAATCTTATTCAAGGCAAAGCAAACAAAAAAATCCCAAATCAAAACAAACAAACAAACAAAACAGGAAAGGAGTGAACAGCACTTTTTTCAGCACAAACAGGCCTTTTGAACAGCCCTCAAAATAAAGCTAGAGAGAGACTAACTTGTTTCAGAGGTGGAGCTAAGGCACTGGTTAAATAATGTTAGTGTAAAAGTAAAACTAACAGTGTCATCATAAATTGACAGTGAGTTATATCTTAGTTAGCCAGGAGTCTTGTGATTCTTTAAACATTTTATAATTAACTATGTTTAATTAGTTAAAAAATGTTTGATGATGATTTTAGGTTTAGGTTTTGATCTGATTTTAACTGTCAGCAGAAAACTCTGCGAAAATACCTCACTGCACCTGCAGAAAGGAACCCCAGGCACCCATACCTCCTAGAGAGCCGAATCAATAGTCAAAGAACAAAATTCAATAAAGAATTGTTCAATAATTATCACATAACTAGAGATGAATTAGATGTTATAGAACAGGAAAGATATCTTGAGAAACATGAGTCAACGGTCTATACATCCCAGAAAACTTGATTAATACATTGCAGGTGCATTAAGGAGCCATTTCATAGTCAAGTGCACTCCAGAAATCTTAATGAATAATAATTGTCTAACCAGGACAGTAAATTTAATAAAGCACTGTTTAGCTGGATAAAACTTGAGTTATTCATTAAACAAAGACAGATTAAAAATTCTGATAGTAATTAAAAGGAAGAAGACACGTGTACTATGAGGGGCGGACTTTAGGGAGTGTCTATAAAAAGTCTTGGATGCTGTAGTGTGTATAAATGCCTGAAAATTGTTGTTGCTTTGGTTATGTCTGTGGTGAATAAATTCCCAAAATGTTCCCAACTTTCACTCAAAATAGTAATTAGAAATGCTCATCTAATTTTGCTGTTAGATTTAAACTGTTTCAAAATGTATTTGAAGGGTCCAGATACAAGCACAAGCCCCCCTGCCATGGTATTAATATTTTGTGAAAGATTTCTGCCTACTTTTTTTTCGTATCTGTGGAGAGGATGCTACATTCACATTCTGTGGAGTAGATAATGTTCCTCTTCAGTCAGAGAGTGCATTTGCCAATGTTATCAGGAAATCTGAGAGTTTTAATTATCCTTTCAGGATTTACTCATTGTTCATTATCTTGTGCTCTTTCCCAAGACAGAGAATAGGTTCAGCAATCATTTCATGGATCATGTTAACCACAGGACAGAGCCACAAGATATTTAATTTCCAGTAACTTCCCGGTAAATAACTTTATAATGGATAGTACTACATTACTTCTGGCTTTTTAGCAGCTTTTCCTAGTAATTCAAATGGAATTTTGCTACCAGAGAAAGCTGTCTGGACTCATGGTTCATTGCTCTATGAAAGAGTCCAAAAATAGTTGGTAATACAAAAACTTTCATTTACATTTTTTTTTCATGGTGTAAAAAATCCAAAAGTTGGAACTTGGAAATAATATTGAGATTTTTATGAATTAATCAGCAGGATCCTTCAACTCTTCAGCATAAAAGTTCTGCCAATTGCATAAAAGTAAACTGAGTAACTATTTAGTATTTTTTTTGTATTCTGTGAAACTGCCTGCTCATGTGAAAGAATTGAAGAAAAGACAACTAACACAGCATAATATAAATAACATTATGAATACATTTTTGTTAGTAACATTGTGCATGTGCAAGACATATTCATTGATCTCTGTGTTTTGTTTTTATGAATTTAATCAAACTCTTGGAGTGAGAAAACACTCAGACTTTCAGATTGGCATATATTAAAAACAATTTGTCTCTGGAATGAGCCAAATATTTCTGAAGATTCTCTTTTCGGCCCCCAAAGTTATGAAAGTTTTCAAAATTTAAATTAGAAGGTGTATGCTTTTGAATGGTACACCAAAAATATGTGACACAATTCCTTTTAGCAAATCACCACCTGCTCTGACCTCCAGCTATCTGAAGAGGTTTTAGGTCCACCAGAAAAAAAAGCACAAAAAGCTATGCAAGGTTGCATTCTCATGCACAGTTGATAATTTTTCTTAGAATATTAAGCATGCATTTCATAATAGACAATTTCACAACATATACAGGTTTGTTGTTCTCACATAACCAAGACTGCCTGTGTGATCTTGGAGACCAAAGTAACACTGACAGGCTGTGTCAGAAAGAAGAAGTTGAAAGTAATTACAGATTTTTGATGAAACCAAACATTTTCAATCTTGTGCCATGATCTAGTTTTCACACAGTAAAAACCACTTTAGCAAAACCAGGGACTTCGAACTTCTGAAGATAAGTAAGTATTCATTCCATCGGCCTGTGAAAGTAAAATAACTTAGTAATTTTTTTTCGCAATCAATTTTTCCTCCTGATTATAACTTTCTTTTCTCACCTGAATAATCCTTTCTGTGTCCAGTTTCTTTGTCTTTCTCAAAAGTCTACATTTTCTGCCATACATGCAGTGAATCAAGACAATTTATATCCAACCAGTTATTCTCTTTCTCCCCTGTCCACTTGCTGATGTCTAAAACGTTCTTAATTCTAAAGCAGAGATGGTTCTTTTTACCTGAAAATAAAAAGGATAAAACTTTGTGGATAAAACTTTTTATAAGTAATAGCTGTGGATGTAATGTTCTCATGTAAATCAAAGCTGAGATGTTATAAATTTTCTTCCTAAAAAGATAGACTCACAGAAATTTTGTCCAATATATTGAAAACATCACAGCATAAAATTAAATTTCTTTATGTAATCTTTTTCTCCAGTTTCTGTATTTTTTCTTAACAATAATAAGCAAACAAAAAAAAAAAAGGGAAAATCATCAAAGAAAATTGAAATTAAGAAAAGGAAAATTAAAATTGCTGAGTCCTATTTTTGGACCTCCTCCAAGACTCAACTGACAATTATTATTTTATTTAAATGTATAATAATTGTGAATTTTTGTGAGGAGACTATTAGTCCAACTATTTGCAGCTACTAATAAATAACAGCTCAGTGTGGCGTTTTTTAATTTCCACAGAGAGAAGGAGGAAGAAAAAACTATTCTGCCTGTGTCTGGCTGAGTGCCCGTTGAAATTACCTTTCAATGTTGAGATTGAACTGCAAAGATGCATTAGGATATCTGTATCTTTCATTTACATTCTCTTAACTATTTTGCAATGTTATAAAAGTTTTGGTGTTTCACGTGTTCAGGTACATTCAAGGTTCCTGAATGTTCAGTGTATCAAGAATTAAATAGTTGAATGAATATGAATGAAATTTTATGCATTGTTTAGTGTCTGCTAAAATTTCTGTGTGCCCTTAAATGTATGAAATTAGAAAATGCATACGCTACCTTCTCAACAGTTTTGCTTACTGCAAAATGTTCTGCATAGCTTTTAGTAGAGGCACTTTCATAGCCACAGTGCATAGGGCAAAAGGCAAGTGGAATTCAAATGAATCAACACTGAGGTTAAAAAAAAGAACAGTTTAGATGAGGAAATATGTAAGAGTACTTCAACTTCTTTTGAAAGGTAAGCACATGTGAGTGCTGCAGCTGACTGCCTGAAATACTTGCAAAGTGGTTTTAACTTGGCTCCTTGTGAGTATCTCTCATGAAAGTGTCTACAGAAAAGGTAGACACCTCCAGAAGCATGGATTAAATTACCCCCTGAGATGCTGCTCGACTCCACCTGTCAGTTACAGCAAACAAGAATTTGCAAAAATCAGCTACCTACTCAAATTCTCATGATCCCCGTCATACACTCAGCTCTTAACATTTTATTTTTGCTGATGTTTGCAGTGGTGAGATGGAGAGTATGTGTCACTCTTTGTTCTAGTACAGTTCAGTAGAAAGGAAGAAAAATTTGCCATTTACTCTATTTTAATATTGTACAGTATTCTCTTGTCTATTTAGCTTTGACTGATAATGTTCATCAATACCCTGAGGAATCCATTAAAACTGGAATCTTCAGTGCCTATAAATTAATAAAATGTGTTGAATATGATTTATTGGTTTGAAAAAATCTATATGCACAGTATATGACTGTCTGATTTCTATTGCCATTTTGGATGCAATGTGCTATTTTTCAACAAAGAGTTTGATTTCTCTTTTTATAATTCACCTTTCTAAAAAGAACCAACAACTCTTTCAAAAATACAAAAACTTCTCTTTAAGTGTCTTCCCTCTCAGTGTCTCCTCTCCAGGTCAGCTAGGAATAAATATTTATTTCTTGTCTGCAAGCTTGAGGAAGTATCAAACTACTCCTTACTCGCAGTAATTGCTACTCCCAAAGAAGCAAGCAAGAAAAAGTAGATGTAATTTGACTGCAGAGTGGCCTTATGACTGTTAAAAATGGAGAGGGGATTTTTAAACCAGTTTCTGTCTTTCCCAGCCCTTGGGCTTTAGAAAGCACTTTTACTGAGGTGGCCAGCACCCCAAAGCCTGCTCTATTGCAAGTTATTAGCAATGTTTGATTAAGTCTATTAAAAAATGAATTATTTATTTGATAGACACAAATTTAAACCACACAAGACTTTAACAGATGACTAACTACACAGGATAAGCAAGGAACAGTACCAGGAGATAAAAAATACAGCATGAGAGTGAGGTCCCTGTACTACAGCTAGTGAAGAAATATTATAGATTAGGATTTAATGCATCTTACCATCCAGTTTCTGATGGGGCATACACAGGACCCTTCCTCTCAGCTTCTGGAAAAGTATCCACGGAGATGCATCCAAACATCATAGGGGAAGCCCTGAATATTTCCAGGGAGTGTGTCCCTGGAACAGGCTTCTGTCTCCATGATAATTTTGTGTGAATTTTATTGTTGTAAAACCAGTGTCTCTCAGTCAATGACTCCTGGCTTATCTGTCTATATTTCACTGTCAAGGCCAAGATATTTATTTCTCAGCTGGGGGTTTTGCCCCCACAGAGCCAGAGATGAGATCCCCATCAGGCACCTGTCTGGGCCTGGGTTATCTCACCTGTAGGCACCAGCAGATGGACAGAGCAGATAAGCTTTCTGTGGTGAGGGAAGGCATATGTCCTACTGCAATGACAAAGAGAACACATTTTTTTTCAAGTGCAGTTACAGTTCACCTAGTAAACAATATTTTGTGGCCAAAGGCCAAGGCTGTTGAGGATGGAGTTTGGCCCAGCTCTTCAATGTATTCACCTTCATTTTCATTCTGCCTTTATCCAAATTTTGCACGCTCTCCTAATGGCAAGGGAAGGAGGTTGCCAGTGATACCAGTAATGGTGTTGAGATCACAATACTCAGAAAATGTGACACTTTCCTGGTGCTGCAAATGGTCACCCTGAAGTTTCACACTACCTTTTTGTCACAATGGCTGTGCATCAGCTGCAGGATGGCAGTAATATCTGAGGACAATTCTTTTCCAAAGAGATCAAAGGAGTAGACCTTAAAGGTTATAAAGAGGTAGACCTTAAAGGTTATAAAAATATCTCTGAAGGATAAGGATAGTGATAAAAGTGATGGTGAGCATATTTACATAATAAAAATATGTTATAATAAAAACCTTGTATGTTGTATAAAAAAGTGTTGTATAACAAAATACTTTGTAACAAGTGTGTATAACAATGGATTTACTACTTGACCAACACCAATTTCAAAAAAATGTCCTTTCCAAACACCACCTTCACAGTGGTCAAGATTCAAGCAAACAAGAAAATTAATGTGGGAATGGAAGGAAAACCAGTTGTGGAGCTCAGCTAGGATGCAGTGTTCCAGCTCTCAGGGATGAGATAAAGTGCCGCAAGTAAGGTGAAGAAGGTGGGTCTGAGAAGACAGAGAGGCAGGGAATATTTTAGGAAAGGGCTGACTGAGGTGTAATGGCTCTGGGAAGTCACTCCTATGATTCAAAACGAGAAGATCAAAAGACAAATAATGTGACTGCTGGATGTGTGCTAGAAACTTGGTTTTTACCCTGTCTGGGGGCTCCTCAAAGCAAAGCTGCTTTTGGTGCACGACGTGCAATCACAACACACATCGCAGGGCTAGGTCCCCTCTGTGCATTTTTGAGGTCTGTGGGCACGCAAACAGGCAGAGATTCCTTTGGAGGCACAGTTGTAGTCTTACTCTTCATTCTCACAGGGGGAGGTATAAAAGGGCAAGGACTATATCAGAGAAACACCTGAAAACAGGAGAAAGGGGACACCTGAGGGAGTAAGGTGTTGTAATCAGATTCCTTCCTCTGGCATCTCACACACAAAGATAGAATACGTATGGCAACTTTCCACCGTCCTCTGCCAGCAAAATACACAGGTAACTTACCCAGCTGAAAGGGTTTCCCTTCCTCCAGATGCCGTGCCAGACTGCACAAAACTCCTGGCCCAGATGGAGCACAGATGCAGAACTCTGCAGGCAAATACTCCACTGAGGAAAAATTCAAGGTAAGACAGTGTCACCTGCATGCACTTTGCAGAAGAAATGAGAAAAAATGCTATCCTGCCCGCTCCTATCTGCATGCACGTTGCATGGGAGGAGAGCAAGGCTGCTTTTCCCCAGTGTCAGAAGGGAATCTTGGAGAAATCAACTGATGCTGCTATGTGGTGAGAAAATGGCTTTATGCTATAATGAGACTAACATAAAAACAGTGACACAAAATTATTTCACAGGTATGTGAAAAATAGCAGAAATGCCTGGGGAAAAAATAAAGGTATGAAAGTAAATTAGTGAAACAGTAACACAAAATTATTTAATAGGGATGTGAAAAATAGCACAATATGACTGGGGAAAAAATGTCCTAGTATGAAAGCAAATTAGTGTATTTACATCATTTTAAACCAAACTTTTAATTTTTCAGACAGATACACAGTTTTACAGCCTTAAAATCTCCAGATCTACTCAATGTTAAGTGTCTTTTGGCTTTACCTTTTTCCTTAGGAAAGGGCGAAGAGGAGGAAGCTCATTGCTACAGCTATGAAGGAAAATTTGGGAGGCCACAGTGGTAACAGGAAGTACCAGGAGAGGAAACTATCGATGTACACGCAGGAAAACCTCAAGATGTCAAATGCCATATTTCTTATATGTTTGGAGGGAGTTTATTGTAGGGCCACAGTGTTCACACAGATAATTCACTCTAGAGGCAATCTCTGGGAGTCTCTAGTCCAACCTCCTGCCCAAAGGAGGCTTAGCCATCATGTCAGACCTCAAATTCCCACCAAGTTTTGACACAAACAGAACTCTGTGTGTGAAGCAGACACCTCTCTGGGGAAGGTGGAAACCCAAGTTACTTTTACTTACCTCTCTATGTGTTCGCCTAGTAAACAAACAAACCCACAAGCAGATTTGAGATACCTTCTAAGTTAGTATGTTCTTTTCCCCCTTTACAGATGTTCTTCAGCTGTTTTGACAAAAATATCTCAAGGTTTCTGAGTGATGAAAGACCTGTTTTCCCAAACAGTTGTGTAATACTTCACTTACTTGATAATTAACCTCCAAGATACCTATGTGGTAAACAGTGCATTAGGTCCTTCAGTTTAGATTGGTATGAGAAGTCTATAAAAATATATTCAGGGGAAGGGGAAGGGGAAGGGGAAGGAATAATATTGCAACAAGACAGGAAGTTTGACCTATTTAACATTTTCCAGTGTCTAGTGAAATAACAGTTTGAATTGCTTGTTTGGAAGGGTGTTATTATTTTACTGAAAGCTTTTATTGAAAGGATTGATGTGCTCTCTAAGTCATTTTTTATTAATTTTCATTGCAATTTTCTGCACTTTCTCCTCTCAAAAGACAAGTCTTTCCTTCCCCAAACCACCATCACCAGCTCTACAGAGCTTTTGTGCCCCTTTTAAGGAGGAATTCAACTATTAAGTGCTAAAAAAAGGATCACTGTACTCCACTGGCCACACAGACCACACCAAGCAGAACTGGCTCTCTTGATTAAAAGTCAGTTCAGCTACATTTTCAGAGCAGTCTGATGGCTATTAAAAAGGTGTTCAATGAGCAAGGTTTCAGGATAAAGGGGTATGTACCAAAGAACTGCAAAAAATGCCACTGGTCATTTTCCCATTTTGGCATTTGTACATGTTGTCTTTGTCACTGGTCCTCCAGATGTGCAGTCTGCAGAGGAGAGCTGAGTACATTATGTAAAACAGGTTGACTGTTTCATGCTCCTGTGCAGCAAAGTGAAGATTGCAGCAAGGATAAGCCTAGACACCCTAGATAGAAAATGAGATAACAAAAGAAATGGAAACACCAACACAGGATTTTGTATCAATTTTATGCTTACTGTATTTCCAAGGACCTCTAATTGTATCAAAATAGTGTAGTTTCTGAGTTCTGTGAAAGCCCTTGCTATTCTGCATCTACAGATGTTACCACTGCTAGATTAAAATTTGTACAGATGCACTTATTCTGTTACTGTGCAGGCACATGCAGGTAACACAAGAATTAGTTTAATGTACCAAAACAAATCTTCCTGTGAGAACAGCATGGTCCATGATACCACAAAAGCACTGTATTCTGCTGAAGTGTCACATGGACTATATGGTGTTGGGTCTTGAGTCAAGGGGATGCAAAGTGAAGCAAGAAGTGTTTTTTTATTCCTTCCTTCTCCTGAGGACTTACTTGAAGGGAAAAACACCCAAATGTGTCACACCAAAATAAGAGCAAAATACCACTTATGATGGCTCTATTAATTCTTAGTTCCATGAGACAGCAATTCAGATGCTAGATCTCTAGTATGCTCTATTTCAGGGTGGGGTGCTTTCCTTGGTGTATTGTGCTGGTTTTTCACAGTTCCCTACAGATTTTGGAGGTCTGTCATGGTTTACTTGCAGTGAACAACAAAGCTGGGACTGGGGAGAAAAACAGAAGGGTAAAAGCTAGAAAAGCTCATGGATTGAGAGGAAGACAATTTAATAGGAGCACCAAAAGCCATACTTATGAAT
Source organism: Melospiza georgiana (assembly GCF_028018845.1). Classification (NCBI taxonomy): domain Eukaryota; kingdom Metazoa; phylum Chordata; class Aves; order Passeriformes; family Passerellidae; genus Melospiza; species Melospiza georgiana. Next base: position 15,199,254 of record NC_080465.1, read on the forward strand.
TTCTAGAGACATGTATTTCCAAAAAATCATAAAACTAAACAGTGGTGGTTCTATGGTGTTTTCAGCCTTGATTTCAGTTCAGTAATTGTCACAAAAATAGCACCCTAAAATGATTATGTGTGACAGTTTCTATATTTGTTCTATTTCAATGTTCTTTCATATTTAATTTGTGCAGTTTAAGAGATAGAAGATGCATTTTCCTGCTGTCAGACAGAAATTTCAGCTGGGGACTTGAAAGATCAAGCTGAGATCATTTAATTTCTTAAGTTGTCTGCAGGTACAAACTTGGCAGCTTGAATTCCACTGACAATGAGTAGAGTGGGCTGACACCCCACTCATTAGTTTGTTCTTCTGGTGATATTTTTGGACTAGGGTATTGCAGAGATTGGAAGCTACAGAAATACAGTTTTCCTTCTGTTTTTTCTAAACCAGTGACTTCCACTGACAGTTATTCTGTTAATGCTTCCTGTTAATGAATTTGTCCTCACTCAAGGTTTGCTGTTTAGAGGTCAACAAACCACTGCAGACGCATTAATTACATGGGTATATTGATGGTATCTCTTGGGCTGGAAGTGTTTTGGTATCTCAGAGGATTTTTGAAGATGAATACCTTCCATTCATTCAGACTTCACATCCCTGTTCTGGTACTGTGTCTGCTGAAAGCTCCAACTTCTTCTGAAGGTGCCCAGCAGGGGCATCAGGTCCAACATAAAAGGAGATATAATTCCTATCAGTTCTGGTCAACACAGCACATTATTTTTTTGACATTTTTGACATTAAGCTACATTTATGATACTATTATATTTTTGTCATTTCAGACATGGCTATGAAATTTTTTATGGTTGGGAGCTTGAGAATGATTTAAAAATGGAAGAATAGGCAAAATGTGTGAGTTTCATCAGTTACATTAATAGTTCCGAAGAATATTTTGTGATGTGGTAGATGTGAAGTTACAGTAGACAAATTCAGGAAGAACATGCAGCTTGGTCCTTGTTTATGGAGAGATCATCCTGTATTCCTGGACCTTAAAGCCTAAGGAAGGAAGCCTAACAAACACAGCAATAAACCCAGGACAGAAGCTACAAAAATGTTACTTAGGCTGTCATGCCAGGGTCCCCAGAATGACTGAATTTGACTGATGGTACTGAGATATACCAAAAACTCTTCCCTGTGAGAGTCTGGACACCCTCAGCACCTCTGAGGTCTGGGTAAAGGGTGTGTTTAAGCACACCTTTGAATATGTTGCATGTTTTCTCTTCAAATATGGAACTTCAGCATAGACAACAACACATTGATGTAATATTTTTGTTCTTTGCTTTTAATTATTTTTTATATTCCCTCTCAACACATTTTGTTGTGAAGATTATTTTCTTCTGATTAAGAAGAAAAATTGATAGGATAAATACAAACCTAAATATAGGCTTTCAAAAGAAAGAAAAAGAACAAACAGTGTATTTCTTTTATCGTGATTTATTTTTTTCTCATTAAAAATTCTTAGACTCTGTTGCATAAACAAATGTAAGTCTTTTATGCTGTTATGAAAGACATGGTTACCTCATTTGAAATTTGGAACATTAATTTTCTTTTTCAATTTAGCTTTGCCTATTTATTTGTTTGCTGAGTGGCAAAAAGGGTAGAAATATCGTTAACAATTTAGTATATAGTTGTATAAGGACTCTTTGTGCAGCCTTTTACGCAATTCTATAAACATCTCCAATAAAATGAAGGAAAACACATATCCTAACAGAGAAGGCTGAGGTGTGTGAATCATAATGTGACAGCTGTTTCAAATACTTTCATTGTAAAACAACCCCATACATCTAAATATTATTTTTCTATCTCCCTGTGCTAGGCCTGAATAAAATTAATTTTGTAGAAGTATTAAAAAGCATATCCTTGGCTCTGCTTAGTACGTACCAGAATATTCACAAAAATCATCTGCTAAAACACAAAATTCATAAATGCAGCCAATGTCTCTGTTAAATAAGGTGTTTGTGAAATATGTGATCATTTTTCTGTGATGATTTTCTTTGTAGAAGGTCCAGCAGACTTCAGACCTGTAAATTATTAATGTGCCTTGTATCTCATTAGCTGCATATTATGGAATCTACCTAAGCTGCTACCTCTAGTTTCATTAAAATAGCAAATGGCTAAAAGAGGGGGAGAAACATTATTGTGCCTTTGCAATTAAATTGGATTTGTAAGAAAGGTTGAAGCTCACACACTTTTACCATTTCTTAAGCTGTAATTTAAAAGAACCATATGACATGCAGACTGATGAATAATTCATGCTTCATTTATTAGCCTGGTAACCCTATTGCTGGCCTCATAAAAATAAGGATAATAATTTTTTCTTTCTCATGAGTCACTGGAGAATGGCGTGCATGTGCATGCACATGTGCCTGTGTTTTTTGTGCTCATGCATTTCAGTGTGTTCTTGTGTATGAATACTTTGATCAAAAATGAAGGCTCTCTAATAATTTCTATTGTACAGTACTTGCACAAACTACATTGTGGATGGAATACCTCGTACTTACATCAGCAACAAGGACCACAACACTAAATCTGGCCAGTATGAGACAATTTTCTCATGGGCTGGCATTTTCACACAGGCACTGAAGAACAGCTCAGCCCCAGATCATCCTGCTTGAAGCACAAAAGCCTCCTAGTTATCCTTGCTCATTCTAGCATAAGTATGGGAACAAATCCAACAAATGCCTTCCTGAAAACAGCAGATAAAAGAGAAATGGAAGATGGGTATTTCTTTGCTTTTCCCTGGCTTGTGTGCACCAAAGTTTTGAAAATAAGGCAAAAAAATTATTACTGGAGGAAGTTTTCCTGAAAGTTCTTTAAGCATCAAAAACTTTATAAAAACAGAAACTGAAGCTGTCCTGTTACAGACACAGCTAATAACCTCATAAGTATATAACCAATATTTTTCAATCAAAAATGACAGTCTGGAAAAGTAAATCTTCCTGCTGAACTATTTCAATTGCAACACCATTCTCTTTTGCAAGAAAAAATAAAAAAGTCTAAATAAGATTGAACGGGATGTTTTGAATATTTTTGCTTCAGGTGACGTTATCAAGTAGAAAAGAATCAGAAGACAATGACCCAATATTGTTTAAATAAATATTTTTATTATGCTGAAGTATTTTTTCCCCTATTATTGTTTCATTTTACAGAAAATTTCTCAACACACAGCTTCATAGCTTTTTTTACCTGGTGCACACCCAAAATATCATTACCTGAAAGCCTGGAGAAACGATGGTCTTGAACTTCTTTTTGTAAATAAGTATGCTTATGATGTTGGCTCCCTATCACAATAATTAAAGCATAGCTAAAGGGGACATCTTTATTGAAAGCAGCTAAAAATAGCTTTCAAGAAAAACATTTAGATAACTATTTTTCAAACCATATGTCAAAATCTGCGTGTGGAAAAAACGGATTTATTTTACAGGAGAGGGTGACCAGGCACCCTTCAACTACAAATGCAGTCATCATAATAATTACTAGCATGGAGAGATTGTTTCTTTGCATCAGCAAAAATGCTACCATTGGTACCCTTTCTCAAGCACTGAAGATGCAGTGACATCTGTATTTCATCCCACAACATATGCATATCCTATGGGGCCCCATTGTGTTGTATTTTCTATAACTACCTTAAAAAAACCCCAACAAATAAAAAGCTGAAGAAGAGCTACTTTAGCAGGAGTGATACTGATGAACATTAATTGTTCTAAAATGATTTTTCAGGAAAGAGGCTGTAGTCCCGAGAGGTCTTCTGCAAAACACATGCTCTGATTAAAGAGTAGGATCACAGGTACTCCATCCTGCACAACCCAGGGCAAACACGTCTGACTTTGCATACCCACCCTCATATCCATGTGACTGGAAAAGTTCCAAGCATTGTTGTAGTGTGTTCTTAAGCTTCTTGTTTTGCTCCCCCATTTTATATATTGCTCCCCCCTTGTTGTATGTAAAATGGTTCTGCCCTTCCCAGTTTTCCCACCACAGCCCTTTTGACAGTTACATTTCTGCCCCTTGCTTTGTCAGTCAAGTAAGTTATGTAATTTCCCCTCCCTTATTTCTCCTTATAAGTAAACCTTTTCTCCTCCCTGGGCCAAGTCAGTCACCCCCCACTCCTCCTAGTTTTTGAGAACCTTCTTCTCTCTGGGGGTTGTGGTTGGCTGTGGTCCCGAGGCCCCCTCCTTTACTTTGTATTTATTGGATACCTTTGTGTGTCAGTTATGTTAAGTTCCTCCCTGTACCTTTCCCTATTGGTTTTCTGTGAATCCCTCCCTTATCCACCCACTGTCTTTAAAACCCTGCCTCTCCCACTGCTCTTCGCCATTTGCTGGTTGGTGCCTTCCTTTGGTCGGTGCCCCCAGGACATCAACAAACCGACCTTCACCCCCAGCAAGTGTCCGACTCCTTCCTCTCGTCCCGTCAGCGTTGCGAGTCCAGTCCGCGATCCAGCCCAGCCCGAGGCCAAGAGCCAAGGGGGGCTGGCATTCCATGCAGCTGAGGCATTGGCCTTTACCCATCAGCTAGCCGGACTTTGGCCACATACACCTCGCCGCAGTTTGGTGCCCAACGTGGGGCCCCTCGAGTGGACAGCTGACCACCACCGGACTCTGCGGATCGGATTACAAATTTCCTCTGGGCGCCAAGCTACCCCAGGTAGTAGCAGGCCCAGTTTTAGGGACAGCGCTCCCTGGGGATCGGGGCCACAACTCCCTGCACCCATCAAGGAGGACCCCGGGGACGAGAACCATCGCCTGGATTTTATTTTCGCCACCGCTGGATAGGTAAGCCCAGGCCCTGACCTGGGGACTCTCCGGGTTTCCCCCCTGTCTTTTTAACTCCCCCTAGGAGTTCATGCCCTGCTCTGGGGACTGACTCCCTACCTTCTGCCCTCGAGGGCTGAAAACCCCGACTTGGGGACAGTCCTCACCCCCTCACGTTTTTTGTTTTCGCTTCCCTGTGGGGCCGGCTTCCCCAGACTTGGGGCCCGGACCCACCACCCAAATTCCTTTCTTTCCCTTCATTGAACCCCCAGACTTGGGGACAGTGGGGGGAGCAAGGGCCAGCGGCGGGCATCTCAGTGTTTTAGTTTTTCCTTCTTCCTGGGCGGGTGGTGTACCATCAGCGGTCTTTCCCCCTTCTAAGGCGGCAGTTCCCAACTTACAGGTGAGCCATGGGTGCTGGCTTGGGAAAGTCCCAGAAAGGAGTCTATTATGTTGTAAAAGGTTTGTTGCTTGGGGGTGGCTATCAGGCCCCCAAGCAACAGTTAAAGTTTTTGGTTAAATGGGTCTTTTCACAATTCCCCGAAGTTTCCCCAGACCTTGTTAAAGACCCACGGTTTTGGGCAGCCGTTGTGGCCAAATTAGATAAAGCCGTTAATACTGGGGAAACTAATCTGGCTACCGTGGCGTATTGCGTGGGTAGAGAGTATAATACACTCCGCTCATCGGGGGAATTGAAGAAAAGTCCCTCAAATTCTTGTTTGTCCCCCAGTTCTCCCAGTTCGACCGTCCCTACCCCTCAGTCCTTACCCTCTTCCCTTAGGCAAGAGTCCTCGAGGGGGATTCTAAAGTCTGATAAGAGGCAGGGGGTCCATCCCGCCCCTGCTCCCCCTCGACCTGCTCGGCCTCCCCCTTCGAGGAGCCCTGGCCAGGCTCCTTGGAGTTATCTTCCCTCACCCTCTGCCCCAGTCCCCAAGTCCCCCATTGGTTCCCAAAACGTTGTTCGGTTTTTTGATGTCTCACAAAATGGCTCCCATGGAGCCCAAAATGGCGGCGACCACACAGTCGTTCCCACCAGGGCTCCTTCTTCTCCCTCCAACCCCTTCCTTTCCAGCGCCAACCCCTTCCTTCCCCCTGACCCAACCTCTTTTTCAGCTGTTCCTCCCTCGGCTCCTCCCTCCTTCCCACCCCTTTCTCTGCCCTCGGCTCCTCCCTTGGCTCCTCCCCCGATTCCGCCCCCAATTCTGCCCCCTGTCGATTCTCCCCCTGCTCCTCCTATGTATTTCGCTCCGCCTCCGAGCTCCACCCAGGAGGTGGAGAGGGGTGGTGTGCCGCACCCATGCCCTTGCCCCACCTCACTGCCAGGTCCCGCCTCAACCTCCTCCCATTCCGGTTCCCATGCTCCCCATTCCGGTTCCCACGCTTTCTGTTCTGGGGGGGGGAAGGTGGGTGGATGACCGGAAGCCGGGGCAGGCGCCTATATTGGAAGCCGCCCCGGTCACACACCACCTCAGCGGGGAGGGGGGTTCTCAGGCCCAATGAACACCATTAGCACAGGCCCGGATCAAGGAACTGTGCAAGGCCCAGAAGGAGTATACCCGGGAGTCTGAGTATTTCCGGGGGCTCCTTCGTACGGCTCTTGCGCAGGGAGATCTGGTGCCTGCGGAACTGAGGGCCCTCTTCTCAAGCCTTACAGGACCCTTGGAATTTAGGGTCTGGGTGGCTGAATGGAGGAGGGAGATCTTGGAGGTTCTCCCCACACTTGGGGGAGTCCTTTAACATCTCACGACATGGATAGTCTGGTAATCTATCCAGAAGATCATCTGGTGGGCGTAGGGCAGTGGGCAAACGGGGCAGCGCAGGCAAAGGCTGTCTTCACAGAACAATTGGTGGAGACCGGGAAGGCTGCAGAGCGGGCTTTTTTCAAGCTTGCCATCGTCACCTCCCAATGGGAGGAAGAAGAGATTCAGCAGGGCGCGCAGGAACCCTACATGGCCTTTATCGAGTGCCTCTACCAGTTCGTGGCCGCACAGGTGTCTGGGGAGAGGGAAAGGGAGGAGATGCTTCAGAAGATGGCATATTATAATGCTAATCCGGAGCGTCGCCGAGCCATCAAAACTCTCCCTCGGAGTCCCCGGCCCACAGTGGAGGCCATGATAGAGGCAGTGGTCAGTAGGGTTCCGCTGTCAGCGTGCCCAAGAAGATCCTCTGTAGCCTTCGTGAGTTTCCAGAGCCTGAGTTCTTTGACGCCGAAGCTGCCCCCGTCGCCGGACCATCGACACCTGGGTCTGGCAGAAGATCTGCGGTCACCCACCCCTGCCACTTGTGTGGCAAAGTTGGGCATTGGATGCCCCAATACCCTATGCGCTTGGACTATCTTGAATATAGAAGGAAGCAGGAGAAAGAGGAGAAGGAGGCCCAAAAAAACTAGGCCCTGAGCGCAGACACTCCCTGCGCGATGACAGAAGTTTGGCGGGCAGTAGAACATCCAGCGGGGAGGGAGGAGAGAAGGGAGAGCCGCCGCACACATTGCCGGATTCGACTTTTCTATCAGTCATGACACACAATACCTGTGATATTCAGCCTAAACCTGCCATTAACACTATGTCCTCTGTTTCCCCTTACAGGCTGCAGCTCACTAGGGACCTCCATCTCCCTAATAGTAATTTACAGCTGGTGTCTGTGGACCTACGACATCCTGGTCGCTGGAGGAAATTAGGACGTTGCAGGTGGACCGTCGTCGGGGACATGAAGCACACGCCGCAAGACATTTACATTGTCCCGGGTTTGGTCACTACCGACTGGGACCATTTCGCGGTAGGGCTGTACTGTGTCCAACCCCCACTCTTCCTCCCTAAAGGACAGGTTATCGCCCAAGCCATCCCAGTTCCAGAAGAAGACCATTGGAAGAAGTCGCCGTAGCAGTCATCGCCTCAGACGGTGGCCTGGACGCAGGTAGTGGGGAGGGAGAAGACCCGCCTGACTTGTCAGCTTTCGTTGGGCGGGGACTGAAAGATCATGAGGGGTCTATTGGACACGGGGGCAGATGTGACGATCATTCTCTCTCGGGAGTGGCCATCGCATTGGGGCTTGCGAAGCGCTGCAGGCACGATTCAGGGTGTTGGAGGGCTTCAATTGGCCAAACAATCAAGGAGCGTTGTTCAAATTACGGGGCCAGACGGGCAATTGGCTTCTGTACGCCCGTTCGTATTAGATTACACCGAGCCTCTCTGGGGGAGAGACCTACTAGCCCAGTGGGGAGCCAGAATTGACTTACCTAAGGCTCCCCAGATTTTTCGGGCAGTGGCCACTGAGGAACGCTGGACCTGGAAACTGAATTGTCCGACTGATAAACCAGTACAGGTCTTACAGTGGCCACTTAATAAACAAAAATTAAAGGCGCTTAATGAGTTCGTTCAGGAGCAGCTGCTAAAGGGCAACATCGTGGAGATGATGTCTCCATGGAATTCTCCTGTATTTGTGATCAAAAAGCCCAACAAAGGTAAGTGGCGGCTCCTGACTGACCTCAGACAAATTAACGATCAAATTGTTGATATGGGGTCTCTCCAGCCAGGGATGCCCTTCCCAGCAATGCTCCCCTGAAATTGGAATCCGGCCATTATAGACATAAAAGATTGCTTTTTTCAAATTCCTCTTCACCCTGACGATGCCCCACATTTTGCGTTCACGGTTCCATCCATCAACCGTGAGTCCCCAGCCAAGCGCTACCACTGGCGGGTTCTTCTGCAAGGCATGAAGAACAGCCCTGTGATCTGCCAGTGGTACGTTGCTTCGCTGTTGTCCCCTATACGTACAGCCCTCGGGGATGTTGTCGTGATTCACCATTATATGGACGACATCCTCGTGTGTGCGCCCGACCGCAGTCTACTTGCCCATGCGCTTGACCTGACAACCAATGCGTTGTTTGCTGCAAGGGTTCGAGCTCCAGCAGGACAAGATTCAATGGATGCTGCCTTGGAAGTACCTGGGCCTTGAAATTAGGAAGCGGATCATTGTTCCGCAAAAATTGGCTATTAGGACGAAAGTCCACACCCTAGCGGATGTCCATCAACTGTGTGGGTCTTTAAATTGGGTGAGACCCTGACTGGGCATTTCTACCGAGGACCTGGCCCCCCTTTTCAATTTGTTGAAAGGGGGAGAGGGGCTTAGTTCCCCTAGGGCTCTTACCTCAGAGGCACAGGTAGCTTTGGAGAAGATCCAAAAGGCTATTTTGGCCAGGCAGGCCCACCGTTACCATCGGGGCCTGCCTTTCAAATTCATTGTACTGGGAAAGTTGCCACACCTCCATGGCATAATCCATCAGTGGGACGAAAGGTTAAAGGACCAAGGCTCAGGAGATAAACTCTTAATCATAGAGTGGGTCTTTCTGAGCCACCACCGGTCCAAAAGGATTACAAGGCCACAGGAGTTGGTAGCCGAACTGATCCTAAAAGCAAGATCAAGGATCAGGGAGCTGGCAGAATGCGATTTTGCATGCATTCATATCCCAATTGAATTGGAATCGGGCCAGTTAAAATTGAAGACCTTTGATGAACTGCTGCAAACTAATGAAAATCTTCAATTTGCATTGGACAGTTACACTGGGCACATCGCGGTAGATCGGCCAGCCCATAAATTATTTAATTCAGAGTTTAAATTATCTCTAAAAAAAGTCCAGAGCAGGGAGCCACTGAATGCTGTGACAGTTTTTACAGACACGTCTGGAGCATCCCACAAGTCAGTGATGACTTGGAAGGATCCTCAGACTCAGCAGTGGGAGACCGATGTTGCAGTTGTGGAGGGTTCTCCACAAATCGCTGAGTTGGACGCAGTCGTCAGGGCGTTCCAGAGGTTCCCAGGACCTTTCAATTTGGTGACAGATTCCGCATATGTTGCTGGTTTAGTGTCCAGGGCTCAATTCGCAGTTCTACAAGAGATCACTAACAAAAAATTATTTGAGTTACTCAATAGGCTCGTTGATCTAGTCTCCCATCGCGAGCATCCATTTTACGTAATGCATGTAAGATCGCACACTGACCTGCCTGGGTTTATAGCTGAAGGCAACCGTCGTGCCGATTCCCTGGCCGCGGCTGCTGTCACGCAGGGCCCACTCCCAGATGTGTTCGGCCAGGCTAAGATCAGCCACCAACTCTTCCACCAGAACGCGCCTGGATTGGTTCGGCAATTCAATCTGATGCAGGAGCAGGCCAAGTCGATAGTGGCCACATGGCCCCAATGCCAAAAAGACCAGATGCCCGCCATTGCCTCGGGGGCTAATCCCCGAGGTTTGGCGAGCTGTGAGGTGTGGCAAATGGACGTAACACATACCCGTCTTTCGGTCGATTGTGTTACGTCCATGTCTCAGTGGCCACCTTCTCCGGGGCTATCTATGCTTCTGCCCACACAGGGGAAAAGGCCGCGGATGTCCAGAAGCATCTGCTTCAGGCATTCGCTGTCTTAGGCATCCCTAGGGCCTTAAAAACAGATAATGGCCCAGCGTACACATCCAAGGAGCTGCGGAGCTTCCAGCAGCAATGGGGAATAGTGCATAAGACCGGCATCCCCTATTCCCCGACAGGCCAAGCCATGGTGGAGAGGGCCCACCAGAGCCTTAAGAAGATTCTATCCCGTCAGCAAGCGGCAATGAAGGTGGAGACCCCCCACGTCCGGTTGTCAAGAGCACTATATACACTCAATTTCTTAAACTGCTCTTTCGACAATCAGAATCCTCCAGTGGTCCGGCATTTCGGCAGCCACAAGCAGCTGCAGCCTAAAGCCAGGTCTCCGGTTCTAGTCAAGGATCCGGAGACCTGGCGGACGGAGGGGCCCTTTGACCTGGTGACCTGGGGGAGGGGATATGCTTGCCTGTCCACTCCCTCAGGCCCCCGCTGGATACCTTTAAAATGGGTCAGGCCCTTCGTCCCGAAACAGAGGACACAAAAGGAGGCGATACCACAGGTCCGGCAAGTGTGTTGGCCGCGGTGGAGGAAACCCTTCTACCGAACACCATCCTTCTCTCCGGAACTCCCTACAGTGTCTGAGGAGCCCTCTCCTCTTTCTTCCCCTCCACCCCTCGATCTTTTGTGGCATGTTCAGTCCTATTCCTCCACCCCAGCTCTCTCTCCACTAATGTCAAATTTAAGTTGGTTGTTTGAGGCAGAACCATTTGTGTGAATTCTTTATACTTTTACTGCTTTCTTTTGTTTCAGTAACATCTCCCCGATGGCCCCCGCACTGTCATCGCTGGCTCCCAACCCTGGCTTGCTACTCATGATATTAACAACCTACGGACTCCTCCTACCATCCTCAGAGCCGTGGGTCATCCCCCAGCCGAAGGTCAACGTCTGGCGGGCCTTGGCTCAGTCATTGGGACAGGATCACATATGCCTTGACACTGGCGCAGCAGAGGACCCAATGTCGTCTTGCCTTGTGGGGATCTCTTTCTCTCCAGGCGAGTTCCCCTCCGCCTTCCAGTCTGCCCTTTCCCCTATTTTGGCCCGGAGCCTTACTATCCTCCCCAGTTTTGATTCCACCAATGCCTGGAGAGACGGAGTGGCCAGGCTGGATTCTGTACCCTCCGAGCCCACTGAGCTATACCTTCCCGGTTTGGCCAATTCTTCCATTTGTTTTCAGTTCGATTATACTATTACCCCCATAGAGAAGGGTAGTGAGGTGGTGCAGCAGTCTAAAAAAGAATACCAACCTAACCAGTGGTGTCGGGCGGTGTTGAAGATCAGTGGCCCCACCACTACTGGACGCACCCCTTACGCCCTTCCTAGGGGAGTGTTTTTGATTTGTGGCGACCGAGCGTGGGCAGGCATCCCCTCTGGTCTGGTCAGAGGGCCGTGTACTTTCAGCTGGCTGACGCTGTTTACCCCCAACATCACCCAAATTGTTAATTGGAAGAGAACAAACATCACATCGGAATTGGCTAGATCTAAAAGAGATCTTAAAGATCTCACTGTGGATTGTGATGACGAAATTAGCCATTGGTCACACTCAAAATCCGTTGCTCTTACCATTTTATTGCCCTGGGTATCAGTGGCGAAGTCTCTAGGTGAATTGGGCCGCCTGGAGTGTTGGGTGGCTAAGCAAGCCAATTTTACTTCAGCCGCTCTACGACCTCCTCACAGACACGGAAATAACAAGGAAGGCGACGCTCCAAAACAGGGCAGCAATAGATTTTCTATTGCTGCTTCACCATCATCACTGTGAGGAGTTTGACGGCCTCTGCTGCATGAACCTGTCCTCTCGAGCCGAGGATGCCAGACACTCCATCAAGCAGCTGCAAGACCTCTTACACCAGGTCAAACAAGAGACCTCAGACTGGCTGGGGGACATTTTTAAGGGCTGGGGCCTTAGCGGGTGGGCCAGCTCAGTTGTAGAATCTGTTTGTAAAGTTGTTCTAAGCTTTATTATACTTTTAGTTTTTGTTGCTTTGATCCGCGGCTTGGTGAAAAGACTGATGGCCAAAACAGCCTTGCCCAAAGTGAACCATGCCGCCATTCCGCTTGGCGAGCCCATTGAGCTGGAGGACCTCTCCTGGGAGGCCGGAGAAGCTGCAGATGAGGAGGGGTCGACCGTGCCGCCCCTCAAACATCTATGGGTGGGCGGACTCCAGCTTGAGGAAGGCGAGGCCTGGCCGGACCAGCCGCCGGTCCCAGCATTTTAAGTTTATACGGACTTTCCCATTCTTTTAATTTTATTTGTTAAGAAACAGGGAGATGTTGTAGTGTGTTTTTTAGTTTCTTGTTTTTCTCCCCCATTTTATATATTGTTCCCCCCTTGTTATATGTAAAAGGGTTCTGCCCTTCCCAGTTTTCCCGCCACAGCCCTTTTGACCGTTACGTTTCTACGGTTACCCCTGCCCCTTGCTTTGTCAGTCAAGTAAGTTATGTAATTTCCCCTCCCTTATTTCTCCTTTTAAGTAAACATTTCTCCTCCCTGGGCCCAGTCAGTCATCCCCTGTTGTGTTGTGTTGTTTAATTTCCCCAGTTATTCCCCCATTTTATGTATTCTCCCCCGTTTTTGTACAATGGTTCCTCCCTCCCCTGATTTTCCTGCCACTGCCCCCCTTGACAGTTCGTCTCCTTGGTTACCCCCTTCCCCCTCAACTGCCAATCTCCCCCTGTTATGTAATTACCCCTCCCTTATACTCCTTATTTGTAAGTTTTTCCTCCTCCCCGGGCCCAGTCAATCACCCCCCGCTCCTCCCTGCTTTCTAGAAGCTTCGCCTCTCTGGGGGCTGTGGTTGGCTGTGGTCCCGGGGCCCCTCCTTTACGTTGCATCAATTGGTTAGTCCCCTATGTCAGTTATGTTTGCACCCCATCCTGGTTGGCTAGTTGGGCTTCCCTCCTCTCTCCACCCCTTCCTTTTAAAACTTTGCCTCTCCCCTCTCTCCCTGCCATTTGCTGGTTGGCACCCTCCCTTCCTGTTCTCGTCACCGAACCTTCAATAAAGTGGAGTTCACCCCCAGCATTTGGACGCCTCTTCCTTCGTCCCACTGCGCCTCAGTCCGCACCGCGCATCCAGCCCAGCCCGAGGCCAAGACGCCAAGGGGGGCTGGCAGTGCATGCGCCGGGGGTGTCGGCCACCTCCCTCCCGCATTGCTAGCCGGACATGAGGGCCAAATACGCCCCTGCGCAGGTTGGCGCCCAACGTAGGGCTTGAGAGTGGACACTTGGACATCGGACCGCTGACCGGACCCCGCGGTGTGGGATTTTACAAATTCCTTGGCCGTCGATCTACCTCGGGTAGTAGCAGACCCCGTTTTAGGGGTAGCGCTCCCTGGGGATTGGAGTCCCAGCCCTCAGCACCGCCAGAGGAGGACTCCAGGGACGAAGACCCCCCGCCTGGTTTTCTGTTGCCGCGACGACCAGACTGGTATGTCCGGGCCCCTTCTCTCCCTGGGGACCCTCCGGACTTCCCCTCCGCCTTTTTAAACCTATTCCCTAGTGGTACGGGCCCTGCCCTGGGGACCTGCCCTCCACCCTCTTCCCTAAACCCCAAACCTTTGTTGTTTTATTTTCCTGTGGGAGCCGGACTCTCCCCGGACGCGGGGGCCGGACCCACCACCCTATCTTCTTGTCCCTCGCACCTTCCCCCGGACTTCGGGGCGGTGAGAGGGTGGAGGCTGGTCGTGCACGGCTTGTTGTTTTAGTTGACGTTTTCCCCGGGCGAGAGGGGAGTGACATCAGCTTCTTTTCCCCCTTTCTAGTAGTAAAATTTTTGCTGCTAGAGAGGCGCCATGGGTGCAGGCTTGGGAAAGGAGTAGAAAAAGGCTTACTATTATGTTAAAGGTTTGTTGCTTACTGGGGGGCATAAGGCGCCCAAGCCAGGGTTAAGGTTGTTGGTTAAGTGGGTCTTTTCAAAGTTTCCCAATGCCTCCTCAGAAATTGTGAAACAGCCACGTTTTTGGACAGCCGTTGTGGCCAAATTAGATGAAACAGTGAAGTCTGGAGAGACAAAACTGGTTAACGTGGCATACTGGGCCGGTATTGTGCTTGCCACTCTCCGCCCAGTAGGGGAGCTGAAGAAAGGACCCGCAAGTTCTATGTTGTCCCCTAGTTCCCCTCATTCGCTTGCCCTTGTTCCTCATTCCGCTCCCCCATCCCATAGGCAGGAGCACTCGAGGGGGATTCTAAAGGCCAAAAAGAAGCAGGGGGTCCAACCTGCCCCTGCTCCCCCTCGACCTGCTCGGCCTCCCCCTTCGAGGAGCCCTGGCCAGGCCTCTCTTCTTCCCGACCCCTCTGTCCCTGTCCCCAAGTCCCCAGTTGTAAAGTCTAAGGTTCGGTTTGTTGAAGGTTTCGAAGATCGCTCCCAGGGTGCCCAAAATGGCGCCGGCCACATGGCCGTTCCCGCCAGGGCCCCTTCTCTTCCCCAGAACCCCTTTCTCTCAAATCCCAATCCCTTTCTCCCTCCTGAACCAACCCCTTTTTCGTTTGCCCCTCCCTCGTACCCCTCCACGGTCCCTCCCACTGCTCCTCCTTCGACCCCTCCCATTCCTCCGCCCACAGTACCGCCCCCTGCTGACCCCGCCCCTGCTCCTCCCTCATACTCGGCTCCTCCCTTGACTCCTCCCGTTCCTCCGCCCTCGGTACAGCCCTCTACCAATCCCGCCCCTGCTCCTCCCACTCAGTCGGCTCCTCCTTCTGCTCCTCCCGTATCTCCTCCCCCAGTCCAGCCCCCCGTGGATCCCTCCCCTGACACTCCTTCGTGTTTTGCTCCGCCCCCATGTTCCACCCAGGGGGCAGAGAGGGGTGGTGTGCCGTGCCCACCCCCTCGTCCCGCCTCACTACCAGGCCCCGCCTCAACCTCTTCCACTTCCGGTTCCCATGCCTTCCCTTCCGGTTCCCACGCTTTGTGTTCTGGGGGGGGGGAGGTGGATGACCGGAGGCCGGGGCAGGCGCCCTTGTTGGAAGCCGCCCCGGTTTCGTACACCCTGAGCCGAGAGGGGAGTTCTCTGGCGCAGTGGGTGCCTTTAGCACCGGCCCGGATCAAGGAACTGTGCAAGGCGCAGAAGGACTACTCCCAGGAGTCCGAATACTTCCGGGGCTTGCTCCGTAATGCCCTTGCGCAGGGAGATCTGGTGCCCGCTGACCTGAGGGCTCTCTTCTCCAGCTTGACAGGCCCCATGGAGTTTTGGATTTGGGTGACGGAGTGGAAGAGGGAGATTTTGGAGGTTCTCCCAAACCTTTGGGGGAGTCCTGCAACTTCTCATGACGCGGACGGCCTGTTAGTTCAGGAAGAGCATCTGTTGGGCGAGGGGCAGTGGGCGAATGGGGCAGCCCAGGCTCGGGCTCTTTTTCCCCAACATCTGGTGGAGACGGCTCAGGCTGCGGAGCGAGCTTTTTTCAAACTCGCGGTTGTCACCTCCCAATGGGAGGAAGACGAGGTGCGGCAGGGCGCGCAAGAGCCCTACCTGGCCTTCATCAAGCGCCTCTACCGCTTCGTTGAAGCACAGGTGTCCAGGGACCGGGAGAGAGAGTGCATGCTCAGGAAGATGGCGTACTATAACGCCAATCCTGAATGCAGGAAGGCGATCAGGACTCTCCCCCGAAATCCCCGGCCCACGGTGGAGGCGATGATAGAGGCAGTAGTGGCTCACGTTCCTCTCTCTGCGCGCCCACGCAGAACCTCCGTAGCCTTTGCCGACCTCCCCAAGCCCGAGCCGTTCAACCTTGAGGCTGCCCCCCCTGCCGGGCCACCAACACCAGGGCCTGGCAGAAGAACAACCGACACCCGCCCCTGCCACTTATGTGGTGAGATAGGGCACTGGATGCCCCAGTGCCCCATGAGGCTTGACTACCTCAATTACAGGAGGCAGAGGGAGAGGGAGAAAAAGGCCCAAAAAAACTAAGCCAAGAGCGCAGCCCCTCCCTGCGCGTTGACAAAAATGCGGCGGGCAAAAGAACATCACGCAGGGAGGAAGGAGACGAGGGAGTGCCGCCGCCAACCTACGTTTTGCCGGACTTGACACACTTCACGGACTTGACTAATACCTGTGGTGCAGTTCCTGCGCTTAACACCTTGTCCTCTGCTTCCCCATACAGGCTGCAGCTAACTAGGGATTTTTATATCCCTAGTAGTAACATCCAGCTGGTGTCTGTTGACCTCCAACATCCGGGTCGCTGGAGGAAACTGGGACGTTGCAGGTGGACTGTCATTGGTGACACCAAGCACACGCCGCGAGACGTGCACATCATCCCCAGTCTGGTCACTACCGACCGAGATTGTTTTGCAGTAGGGCTGTACTGTGTCCGACCCCCACTTCTCCTTCCCAAGGGACAGGTTATCGCCCAGGCCATTCCCGTTCCTGACAAGGACCATTGGAGCGACAGCGTGGAAAAGACATCACCTCCATCAGTGGCCTGGGCGCAACTCGTAGGAAGAGAGAAGCCCCGCCTGACATGTCAACTCTCGTTGGGCGGGGATCGAAAGGTCATCAGGGGTCTCTTGGACACGGGTGCAGATGTGACGATCATTCCCTCTCGGGAGTGGCCATCACATTGGGATTTGCAAAGTGCAGCGGGCACAATTTCAGGTGTCGGGGGTTTGCAATTGGCCAAACAGTCAAAGAGCATTGTCCAAATTAAGGGGCCCGACGGGCAATTGGCTTCTGTGCACCCGTTTGTTTTGGATTACAATGAGCCTCTCTGGGGGAGAGATCTGCTAGCCCAGTGGGGGGCCAGAATTGACCTACCAAAGGCTCCCCAGGTTTTTCGGGCAGTGGCCACTGATGAGCGCCGGACTTGGAAGCTGGATTGGCTTTCTGATAGACCAGTACAGGTCCAACAGTGGCCACTTAACAAACAGAAATTGAAGGTGCTCAATGAGCTCGTGCAGGAGCAGCTACTTAAGGGCAATATCGAGGAGTCCATATCACCATGGAACTCCCCGGTCTTTGTCATCAAGAAGCCCAATAAAGATAAGTGGCGGCTCCTGACCAACCTCCGCCAAATTAATGACTTAATTGTTGACATGGAATCTCTCCAACCAGGGATGCCATCCCCAGCAATGCTCCCCCAAAATTGGAATCTGGCAATCATTGATATCAAAGATTGTTTCTTCCAGATTCCCCTTCACCCGGACGATGCCCCGCGCGCTTTGCTTTCACGGTTCCGTCCATCAACCGTGAGTCCCCGGCCAAGCGCTATCATTGGCAGGTGTTACCACAGGGAATGAAGAACAGCCCTGTAATCTGCCAATGGTACGTCGCTTTGCTGCTGTCACCTTTGCGTACAGCCCTTGGGGATGCTGTCATCCTCCATCATTATATGGACGACATTCTCGTGTGTGCGGCCGACCACAGTCTACTTGCCCATGCGCTTGACCTGACAACCAATGCGTTGGTTGCTGCAGGGTTCGAGCTCCAGCAGGATAAGATTCAGCGGATGCCACCTTGGAAGTACCTGGGCCTCGAAATTACAAGGCAGACCATTGTTCCGCAAAAATTGGCTATTCGGACGAAAGTCCACACCCTAGCGGATGTCCATCAACTGTGTGGGTCTTTAAATTGGGTGAGACCCTGGCTGGGCATCCCCACCGAAGACCTAGCCCCCCTTTTCAATTTGTTGAAAGGGGGAGAGGGGCTTAGTTCCCCTAGGGCTCTCACCCCAGAGGCAGAGGTGGCTCTGGAGAAGGTTCAAAAGACTATTTTGGCCAGGCAGGCCCATCGGTACCATCCAGGCCTGCCATTCAAATTCATCATACTGGGAAAGCTGCCACACCTCCATGGCATAATCCATCAATGGGACCAGGACCTGAAGGACCAGGGTCTGGGTGACCCCCTCTTGATCATAGAGTGGGTGTTCCTCAGCCACCACAGGTCCAAAAGGATGACATGGCCACAAGAGTTGGTAGCCGAACTGATCCTCAAAGCGAGATCGAGGATCAGGGAGCTGGCAGGGTGTGACTTTTCATGCATTCACATTCCAATCAAATTGGAAGCAGGCCAATTAAAATTAAAGTCCCTTGAAGAACTGCTGCAAACTAATGAATACCTACAGTTTGCACTAGACAGCTACACTGGGCGTGTTGCAGTTGATCAGCCGGCCCACAAATTATTTAATTCAGATTTCAAATTGTCCCTCACTAAGGTTCAAAGTAGGGAACCACTGGATGCCGTGACTGTCTTTACTGACGCATCTGGAGCATCCCACAAGTCTGTGATGACTTAGAGGGATCCTCAGACTCAGCAGTGGGAGACCGATGTTGTTCTTGTGCAGGGTTCTCCGCAAGTTGCTGCGTTAGACACAGTCATCAGGGCATTCCAGAGATTCCCTGGACCTTTTAATTTGGTGACAGATTCTGCATACGTCGCCGGGGTAGTGTCCCAAGCAGAACATGCGGTTCTTCAAGAGGTCACAAACAAGAAATTGTTTGAATTATTAAATAGGCTCGTCGAGTTGGTCTCCCACCGCGAGCACCCATTTTACGTGATGCACGTGAGGTCACACACTGACCTGCCTGGGTTCATAGCGGAGGGCAACCGCCGTGCCGACTCCTTGGCCGCGGCTGCCATTACGCAGGGCCCGCTCCCAGATGTGTTCGGCCAGGCTAAGATCAGCCACCAACTCTTTCATCAAAATGCGCCCGGCCTGGTTCGGCAATTCAACCTGACGCAGGACCAGGCCAAGGCGATCGTGGCCACATGTCCCCAATGCCAGCAACACCAAATGCCCACCGTGGCCTCAGGAGCTAATCCTCGAGGCCTGGCGAGCTGCGAGGTGTGGCAGACGGACGTAACACATGTTCCATCTTTTGGCCAGTTGTGTTACGTCCACGTCTCAGTAGACACCTTCTCTGGAGCTATCTACGCTTCTGCCCACGCAGGTGAAAAGGCAGCGGATGTTCAGAGGCATCTGCTTCAGGCATTCGCTGTCCTGGGCATCCCTAGGGCCTTAAAAACTGGTAACGGCCCTGCGTATACTTCCAAGGAGCTGCGGAGCTTCCTGCAGCAATGGGGAATAGTCCATAAGACCGGTATCCCCTATTCCCCAACAGGCCAAGCCATGGTGGAGAGGGCCCACCAGAGCCTTAAGAAGACCCTGTCCCGCCAACAACCGGCGATGAAGGTGGAGACCCCCCACGTCCGGCTGTCGAGAGCCTTGTACACCCTCAACTTTCTTAATTGCTCTTTCGACAGCCAGAATCCTCCAGTGGTCCGGCATTTCGGCAGCCACCAGCAGCTGCAGCCTAAGGTCAGGCCTCCGGTTCTGGTCAAGGATCCAGAGACCTGGCGGACGGAGGGCCCCTTTGACTTGGTGACCTGGGGAAGGGGATACGCTTGCGTATCTACCCCCTCAGGTCCCAAGTGGGTTCCATCGAAATGGGTAAGGCCCTTCGTCCCGAAGCAGGGGACAAAAGCAGCGACTGTACCACAAGTTCGGCAGGCGTGTTGGCGGCGACGGAGGAGGCACCACCATCTACCATCTCCTCCAGACCTTCCCTCCGTGGCGGAAGAGCCTTCCCCTCCAGCCTCTCCTCCACCACTGGACCTCCTCCTCCATGTTTCTTCCTGTTCTCCCCCTCTCCCTGACATATCGCCCCGAATGTTCTATTTAAGTTGGCTTTTTGGGGAGGAACCATACTTATGATTTCGATATACTTTTACCGTTCTTTGTCATTTCAGTTACGTCTCCCCAATGGCCCCCGCTACATCACCGCTGGCCCCAAACCCCGGAATGCTGCTCATCCTTATGACGACCCGCTGGCTCCTGATGCCATCTGCGGAGCCGTGGGTTGTCCCCCAGCCCAAGGTCAATGTCTGGCGTGCCTTGGCTTAGTCACTTGGACAGGACAGCATTTGCCTGGACACTGGCGCAGCAGAGGACCCGATGTCGTCTTGCCTTGTGGGGATCCCTTTCTCTCCAGGCGAGTTCCCTCCCACTTTCCAACGTTCCTTTTCCCCTATTCTGGCCCGGAGACTCACTATCCTCCCTAGTTTTGACCCCTCAAATGCCTGGAGAGACGGAGTGTTCAGGCTGGCTCCTGCAACCTCCGAGCCCACAGAATTACACCTACTCGGCTCCGCCAACGCCTCTATTTGCTTTCAGTTCGATTATACCATCGCCCCCGTAGAGAGGGGCAGTGAGGTGGTCCTCCAGACTAAAAAAGAATATCAGGCCAAGCAGTGGTGTCAGGCCATCCTGAAGATCCTCTGCCCCACCACTACTGGCCGGACCCCTTACTCCCTTCCTCGGGGTGTGTTTTTAATTTGCGGAGACCGAGCGTGGGCAGGCATCCCCTCTGGCCTGGTTGGAGGGCCGTGCACTTTTGGCGGGTTGACGCTGTTCACACCCAACATGTCCCAAATTATTGATTGGAAATGATCTAACATCACGTCCGAATTGGGCAGGTCTAAAAGAGATCTTAAAGATCTCACCGAGGACTGTGATGCCGAAATTACGCATTGGTCTCACTCAAAGTCCGTCGCCTTTACCATTTTATTGCCTTGGGTATCGGTGGCAAAGGCTCTAGGAGAATTGGGCCGCCTAGAGTGTTGGGTGGCGAAACAAGGCAATTTTACATCAGCTGCATTATACGACCTCCTATCAGACGAGGAAATTACAAGGAAGGGAACACTCCAAAACAGGGCAGCAATAGATTTTCTATTGCTGCTTCACCATCACCACTGTGAGGAGTTTGAGGGCCTCTGCTGTTTGAACCTGTCCACCCGAGCCGAGGACGCCAGACAATCCATACGCAAACTGCAAGACCTGGTTCACAAGGTCCAACAAGAGACCTTGGACTGGCTGGGGGACCCTTTCAAGGGTTGGGGCCTGAGCGGGTGGGCCACTTCCATCTTAGAGTCCATTATTAAAGTTGTTTTGAGTCTGGTTACATTTTTAGTTCTTATCATGGTGATCCGCGGTCTGGTCCAGAGGTTGATATCCAAGGCCACTTCACCCAACATCAATCATGCTACAGTGCCCGCAGAAGAGCACATCGAGCTGGGGGACCTCTCCTCGGAGGCCGAAGAAGCTGCAGATGAGGAGGGGTCAACCGTGCCGCCCGCTGACCACCCATGGGCGGACGAGCCCCAGCTCGAAGAAGGCGAAGATTGGCCGGACCAGCCGCGGGTCCTCGAAGTTTAAGTTATATGGACTCCTATGTTCTTTTATTTGTTAAGAAACGGGGAGATGTTGTGTTGTGTTGTTTAATTTCCCCAGTTATTCCCCCATTTTATGTATTCTCCCCCCCGTTTTTGTACAATGGTTCCTCCCTCCCCTGATTTTCCCGCCACTGCCTCCCTTGACAGTTCGTCTCCTTGGTTACCCCCTTCCCCCTCAACTGCCAATCTCCCCCTGTTATGTAATTACCCCTCCCTTATACTCCTTATTTGTAAGTTTTTCCTTCTCCCCGGGCCCAGTCAATCACCCCCCACTCCTCCCTGCTTTCTAGAAGCTTCGCCTCTCTGGGGGCTGTGGTTGGCTGTGGTCCCGGGGCCCCTCCTTTACATTGTATCAATTGGTTAGTCCCCTATGTCAGTTATGTTTGCACCCCATCCTGGTTGGCTAGTTGGGCTTCCCTCCTCTCTCCACCCCTTCCTTTTAAAACTTTGCCTCTCCCCTCTCTCCCTGCCATTTGCTGGTTGGCACCCTCCCTTCCTGTTCTCGTCACTGAACCTTCAATAAAGTGGAGTTCACCCCCAGCATTTGGACGCCTCTTCCTTCGTCCCACTGCGCCTCAGTCCGCACCGTGCATCCAGCCCAGCCCGAGGCCAAGACGCCAACGGGAGCTGGCAGTGCATGCGCCGGGGGTGTCGGCCACCTCCCTCCCGCATCAGCTAGCCGGACATCAGGGCCAAATATGCCCCTGTGCAATCCCCCACTCCTCCTAATTTTCGAGAACCTTCTTCTCTCTGGGGGTTGTGGTTGGCTATGGTCCCGAGGCCCCTCCTTTACTTTGTATTTATTGGATACCTTTGTGTGTCAGTTATGTTAAGTTCCTCCCTGTACCTTTCCCTATTGGTTTTCTGTGAATCCCTCCCTTATCCACCCACTGTCTTTAAAACCCTGCCTCTCCCACTGCTCTTCGCCATTTGCTGGTTGGTGCCTTCCTTTGGTCGGTGCCCCCAGGACATCAATAAACCAACCTTCACCCCCAGCAAGTGTCCGACTCCTTCCTCTCGTCCCGTCAGCGTTGCGAGTCCAGTCCGCGATCCAGCCCAGCCCGAGGCCAAGAGCCAAGGGGGGCTGGCATTCCATGCAGCTGAGGCGTTGGCCTTTACCCATCAGCTAGCCGGACTTTGGTCACATACGCCTCGCCGCAAAGCATTAGGCCAAGTTACGTTTTAATCCCATTTTATGGGTACATTTGCCCTTTGGGTCACCTCCAAGACATCCTTTCCCAAATCACACAGCGCTCAACACCATGTCTTAAAGACTTCTCCTCTTTATCGCAGGCAGCCTGGAGCTTTATCTGGTTCTGTGTACAGCTGATATCTGTTCAGAAGGATCCTGATCAATAACAAGTCAATGAACTAAAGTGCTGAAAAGCACAGAAAAAAGCTGCTGGTTTTCAGTTGGGCTGCAGCTTCAGCACTCTTCTAACATTCCTTTAAAAATGAGCAATTTATAAGCAACTACATTAGAATCTCCATCTTAAGACAAACTCTGATAGCAAGCTAGTGTGGGGTACAGGACTCCCCCACCAGTCTGTGGTAGGGAATGTACAGTCTCCACCACTGCTCTTTTGTGAGTGATGAGCCTTTAATCTGTAATTTGGCTCAGATTTATTTGCTTCATTGTTGTTTGGGTGCGTTTTTCTGTTAGCCATTAAGAAAGTGTTAGACATAATGAAGACATTAAGTGCATTTGAAGGGTTTGCAAATCTTTTGGTGAAGCACAGCTCAGCATAGACTGACACATGCAAAATCAGGGAAACCTCCTGTTCTGCAGCATGGATGCTACTGCAAAGTTTGAAGAAAAAAAATTTAGGAACACTTAAGAGGGAAAAAGAAAAAGAGATGGGACAAAACCAGACGAAAGCCACAGGTAGGACGGATCACTGGTTTTGTGGCAAAGGAAATCCTGTGTATCCAGTATCTATTTTTAATTGGAGCTCCCTTCACCTAGCTTCTAGCTGCCTCAGGAAATTTTTATCGATCTGTATATTTCCACTGTGAAAGTGCTGAGCACAAAAAAGTTTTACGTGTCTTTAGTACTACCAACAGGGAGTGTGATGAGCTATGCCCATTCTCTGCTCTGCTGGGCACTGGCCAGAGGCTTTTATTAGGAGATAATCGTAGCCCAGCTCCGTGGTGGATTTCAAGCCTAGATGGCTAATTTTTGTCTCACCATCCTTTCTGGTGGTTATGGTATTTCTTGTGCAGCTCTCTGGGACCTTGTATGAAGGGCGCTATATAAGTATAGGGATTGGATTGGCTGAAAAATTTTTTTTTTACTCCATCAGGCTGTTAATCCTGCATGCCTGTGACGATAAACCCAGAAAATCCCAGATAGTCCTACATAATATTCAGGAAGGGCTGGCAACAGCTATAAATACATATCAAACTGTCGAAAACCATTACCATTTAGACTACTCTGCAGTCCTTTCCAAATTACATTAGAATATCCAGGCTTGACTTCAACTCTTCTCCCCCACACCCTCTTTCTTCCCTCTTAATGACAGGGTGCTGCCTGTAGCTTAGTTTGCCAGCATAATAATGCATGTTTCCTGCACACCTACCTTTTACTACAGCTCTGTGTTTACCCTGGTCCCCCTTCCATATGACTCACAGGCACAGTGAGGAGCTGTAGCTCTGTACATAAACAAACAATTTTTGGCAGTTTTCAAAACTAAAGCATCCCACTGCCAAAAGGCTTCTGTTTACCACATAGAACAAATGTTGTTACTACTGCAATTCCAAAACTGCATCTTAAGTACATCCTTTCATAAAAATGCTGTGGTAGTCTTAATGTCTAATTAGATATAAAAAAATAACAGAAGAAGTTTTTCTTTTTTTTTTTTCAATTCTATCTTGGATGATAACCAAAGATAAATAACAGTTTAGCATCTGCATTGCTCCACAAGAACACTGTGCTGAATGAAATTATAATTATCACAAAAATGTTAGTCCCCCTGATAAGATGAAAAGCCCACATTCCCTCCAAGCTGCCCACATGTCCTTCTCCCACCTAAGGGAGGAATAGTCATCAATAGCAGAATGAATGTATCTGACAACCACCTTCACTGGGTAATTACACCAGCATAAATTGGGGATGTGCCTGCTTGGGTCAGTGGAAAAGCTCTGAGAAGAGATTAAATACATTTCTCAGAAAAATATAACTGCATGATGCCACTGTTTTCGGTGCTGGTTTTTTCACTTGGCTATATATACAAGGGTTCAGGCAGGTACTCGGGCTGAGAAAAACTGCAACCTAAAAACTGCACACCAGAAGTTATCGAAAGAGATCAGCTTTTGAAACATAGCCCTGTTTTAAAACCTTTTGATCCTTTTCTTTCAACTGAGTGAAGTTCAGATTTTACTCATGCTGTAATGGGGAGTGCATGTCCTATGTGCTCTATCTGGAAACTTTGTGCAGGATGTTGAGAAATAAAACACTGGCTAGATATTTCCTGACTCTTAACATAAAATATTTCTATAGCTCTTTGCTTGCAAGTATCCCACTGTCATTGCTGCACTATATTTCATGTCTTCATTCTTCCAGCACTGAGCACATTTAATTGGTCGTGTACTAAAAGAGCTGTATTTCTGAACCCTAGTGAGTCCTAGTTGCAATTAAATTCCTGCAGGTGGAGTCCTCTGGTGGTGGATCCTTTTCACCTGTGTGGAGAGGGGTTCACTCACAGTCGGGTTCTTTCCTGCCCTTCCCCTCACCAACTGCAGTCTCTCCCTGTTCTTTCATTTGCTCTATAGAAATTTTTAATTTAAGAATGGAGACATGTCAGCCAGAAACTACCAGCCTGCTCTTCTTTTCATTTTCCTGAAATTGGGAATTTGGCTCTTTAACACACTAATGTTTGCAGGAGTTGCACTGCAGAACACTGTAATGTCATGTAGCGGAAATGATGGAAGCATAGTGAGATACATGAGACACAGAGAAGGATATTGTGGGATTTATTCTAAACCTTCAAGTCCTTCTACACAGCATGTGAAAATACAGACTTGTGTTAAAGCATTCATCATGACATCGCTGCCTCCCTATTCTTCACCACTTTGAAATCATGTCTGCTCTTGCAGGCACCAAGAAAACATCACAGGAAAATCCTGACATCTTACAGGGAAAACACTGCACCTTGGGAACCGTGACCATTTGCACTCGTACCATGCTGAAGTAAAAACTATTTCACAATATTTCACAGTGGCATCTAAGTTGCTCAAAATGGTCCTTACCTAAATATGAAGGCAGTGAGATGCAGTGTGATAAAATAATATATGACAGTGGGGAAACTAAAACCAAGATCCCAAGAAACTCTGCAATGCTTTAGTACTTAAGGGAATGGTGCTGGTTCTATCTACACTCTCTATCAAATGTGTGGCTTCACATTCTATAAGAGCTAAGGGATGAATTTGTAGTTTCTTGTCCTGTATGGGACGTAAAATAAGCCTTTATAATTTAGACTGTTCTTATCTCAGAATAGGTGGGTTCCTATTGGTTAGTATCTCTGAAGAGGCTGTAAAATGGAGTGAAAATTACTTAAATGTGGATCAAAATACATATTGTGACTATGACTGCCTAAAAGCTTTGCAGGTCTGCAGGCTAGCAAGTGTCATATTCACTTGCCTTTTTGGAGTCAATGTAATAGGAAAAAATAAAAAGAGGTAAATCTGCCTGGAAGGACTTGAAATTTTCTCTTTTATCTTTAGTGTTCAATGTATTTTTGCTTGTGTACAAATGAAAGGCAGGGGTGTGGCTCCAAACAAGGCAATGTGTTGTGTTTACTTCTGATACACAATTTAGACCTCTTCTTTCTCATGAAGATCAGAGCTGTGTATGTTTGTTTTTCAGGTCCTTGAAATGGTATCAAATAATTTAGGTTTAACTGAACAGAGAGAAATGCATAGGTCTTTACAAAACCCAGACATTTTTTGTGTTTGCTATTTTTAGAGAATAGATATTTTCTGTCTCAGTTTTTCAAATGCAAATTCATTTTGGACCTTGAATTCTAAAACACCTGTCTATTTTAGTTCAACTGTCCCTAAACACACCCTGTAAACAAAAGAGAAGATATTATCCCTTTCTTAAAGTTGAGGAATACAGACACATAGATTCTCAGTGGTTGCACTACTTCCTCAAGGAGAAAATGATAGCTAGGGAATTATATTTTTTGTTACTAAGAACCTGTCAGCAGCCTGGTGCAGTGTAGATTAAGTATTGCACATCCTTTTTGCCAGTTCAGAGTAATTCAGTTTTCAGTTCTGAGTTTCTACAGAGTCAGCAACTGCTCTTTGAATCAAAAAGATAAACAGTATCAGAGTATGCACTCAAACTGGTTTCTCTCTTAAAGATTTATTTTTCCTTCTATTAAAGACCTTCTTAAGTGAGAGCAAATAAAATTCTCTAGGTCTTATAGAATTCCTTATGGTTAAGGAAATACTTAGCATGTTGTTTCTATTACTAGGTTCAGCACTAGTGTCCTGTAATGGTACATTGTGGAATTCAACTACTTTTTTTATGTACCAGAAGATGAAAACTGACTCTTCCTCCCTAATACTAACACATACAGAGTGCATTTATCTAATTCATGCTACACTATATGAGCCAGAGACTGGAAATAATTCTTATAAATAGTGTGATATTGACCTGTTGGTGGATTCCGTGTGTGCATACATGAGTGTATTTGACTGTGAAACCTAGAATCACAAAATCATAGAATATCCTGAGTTGGAAGGGACCCATCAGGATCACTGAGTCCAACTCCTGCCCCTGCAGAGGACAATCCAAAAATTATAATATGTGCCTGAAAGCATTATCCAAACACCTCTTGAGATTTGTCAGGCTTGGTGCTGTGACCACTTCCCTGAGGAGCCTCTTCCAGCGCCCAACCACCCTCTGGGTGAAGAACTTTTTCCTAATATCCAACCTAAATCTCCCCTGACACAACCTCAGGGCATCCCCTCAGGTCCTGTCACTGTCACCACAGAAAAGAGATCAGTACATGCTCCTCCCCTTCCCCTCACAAGGAATTTGTAACTGCAGTGAGGTCTCTCCTCAGTCTCCTCCAGGTTGAGCAGACAAAGTGACCTCAGCTGCTCCTCATATGGCTTCACCTCAAGGCCCTTCACCATCCTCATGGTCTCCTTTGGACACTCTCCAATAGCTCAATGTCTTTTTTGTGTTGTGGCACCCAGACCTGCCCTCGGCACTCGAGGTGAGGCTGCCCCAGCTTAGAGCAGAGCAGAGCAGAGCAGAGCAGGACAATCCCCTCCCTTGCCTGGCTGTGATGCTGTGCCTGATGCACCCCAGGACATGCTTGGCCTTCCTGGCTGCCAGGGCACTGCTGGCTCATGTTCAACTTGACAATGATCAGGATCCTCAGGGCCCTTCCCACTGTGCTGTTCTGCAGCATTTCATTCCCTGGTCTGTCTCTACATCCAGGGTTCCCCCATCCCAGATGCAGAATCTTGCCCTTGTTAAATGTCAACTGGTTGGTGAATGCCTAGCCCTTTAATTTGTGGACATTGCTTTGTAGGGCCTGTCTTCCTTCAAGGGAGGCGACATCTCCTCTCAGTTTAGTGTCAATGGTAAACTTACTCAGTGTCCCTAAAGTTCTGTAATAAGGTCAAGATGTTGAAGAGAACTGGGCTTAAAACGGAGCCCCGCAGAGGCCCACGGTTGACAGGTCATCAGTCAGATGTAACCCCACTCAATATAATGAATCCATGTCCTGTATCCATATACACGCATATGAAGCTCACAAATGTGTAAAGTCACAAATAGAGGAAAAGATTGTGGCTTACAGTTGGTAGTGATAGCTGACAACATATAGCATGCTGCTGTCTATTTCTGGAAAACAAACAATAAATTTTCCCATCCAGCACCAGCCTGTTGCACAGTATTTCTGTGCTTGCAAACAGACCTGTGTAGAAAGATGTAAATCAGTTACCTATGAAGGATCAGCTAGAATATACAGATTTATTTACTTTCTTTTCCTATCTCTTTTTTATTTCTTCTGCGCTTGATAGTTTTCACAAAGAGACCTCACTACTCAGAGCTATAAAATAAACCAACCATTCAAAAGGAAGCCAGGCAATAACATTTTTTGGAATGATTCAAATTGTGTGAGCCAAGATAAATTCAGGCGAGAAAGCAGCACACATAGAAACAAAGAATTGTTGATTTTATTCCGTCCCTGTCCGTTCCCTCAACTTAAAGAGGGCTGACTTTGCCTAGTGAAAAAAGGAGTTGAAGAATAGCCATCTGAGAGCACAACAAAGATAAAATCAGTGCAGTTTCTTGTTTGAAACCAGTGTCAGGATGGTGAACATCCAGTCTGTTGTACCCATGAAATGACATGTCTGAGCTAAATAATGCAATCCATAGCAGACATAGCTGGTCAACTGGAATACAAACACCCTTCTGCATCGGTCAGTGGCCTTAAAATAATGTCCATCCAGCTAGCAGGGTGGCCACTGCCCTACTGCATAGGTGGGGAGCCAATCCCAGTGGCAGGGCCTCAGGATCGCTCCTACGGACGCCCCTCAGCGGCAGAAGGCTTCGGGCT
This sequence comes from Melospiza georgiana, assembly GCF_028018845.1. Taxonomy (NCBI): domain Eukaryota; kingdom Metazoa; phylum Chordata; class Aves; order Passeriformes; family Passerellidae; genus Melospiza; species Melospiza georgiana. The sequence continues at coordinate 15,228,197 of NC_080465.1, forward strand.
CTGTCCGTGGGGACGAGATCACGCTGCGAGAAATGTCAGGCTGCGAAAAATGGCGAGACCAAGAGACGGACACTCTCTGGAGGAATTCAGGTTTATTGCCTAAGGAGCGCCAACCACGGAGTGACAAAGATCAGGGAGTTATAAAGGGGGAGGAATCCAGGGGAGGGGATTACACAGGAACCAATCATGGGAGGTGAGGGAGTGAACTTAGGATAACAGACATTACAGTAAAGCCAATAGATACATAACAAAGGAGGGGCCCCGATCCCATTGCCAATCATAACTCCCAAAGTGAAGAACATTCTGGAAAAATAGGTGGAGTAGGGAGTGATTGACTGGGCTCAGGGAAGGAGGAGTAGGCTCCCATATAGGGAAGTAGGGGGAGGAGAACTGAGACAACCAGGGGATTGACAGGACGAAAGACAGGAGTAACCATGGCAACTAAATGACAAACATTACTTAGGCAGGAAAAACACTGGAGGGCAGAACCATTATACAAAATGGGGGAGTAACTGGGTAAATTAACACAGCACACTACAACACCCTTCTCCTTCTAGCGGTGCAGTCTCCTGCTACACCCTAAACAAGAAATTCAAAACTAGGGCCCAGCATCTGATATTAATGGAGCAGCAGAATCCACAAGGAGTATGCCCACTCTGTGTGCAAGCTGCTGGAGCAGAGCTGGGAGACTGGAATAGCCTTCATACCAAGTGTCCTGAATGCCTGTCCGGTCTGAGGTCAGCATTTGATGAGGGTGGAAGAGCAAAGCCTCAGGACCCTAAGTTCAGTGAGCAGTCCTCTTGGTGAGGTGCCTATGAGGTGGCCAGAAAAGGGGCTGTATCCCCTGGGACTGCAGAACAGTGCTGAGCTGTGCTGTCCTACATGCCTCCTCCTGAAGTCAGACACACCTTTATTTCAGGATTGGTTGCAGAGGGGCATGAGGGATCCCCCAGAAACAAGCAGTGGCTGATGACAAATCATTTGGAGATGCAATTTCCCATGTCTTGTGGTGCTCCTATGGTGTTTATGCATGACTTTCATTTCCAGAGAAGCACTAGCTAGGGCAACAGGCCTTAATTTCTATTTTCAGTGGACAAAGCAAGCCATAACAGAAGCTGGTTCATCTTGGCTACAGATACCTGTGGTTTTTTCCATCTAGTCTCAAGGAGACTGATTTTAGTGAATTTTCCTTGACTTCAAGACTGATTGTTTTCTCAGCAAAAGAGATACAGACATTTAGAAAACAAGAAAGATACCTCCAGGTCCTCAGGATTAGTGCTACTCACAAAAAATCTTCAGTTCTCCAGCTTCCAGAGAACAGAGCAATTAGTAGTATTGAGAAATACATAATTTTTACTTAAGTTCCTCAGCTTCTCTCTGCTTTTTGTTTGCTTTCATATGTAAACAGGATTTATTAATTCATCCTTTTTCTCTGAACATTCCCAGTAATTTCTTTATCCCAGTCATCTGTTTCAATCACATTTAACACAGATGTAGATCATTAAACCCCTACAGGTTTTGCAAGAATAACTGCCACATTGAGAACTGAGCAGCTGCAAATTCCCCCTTTTCAGGAGAAAGGCTAAAGTATGGACTAGTGTTTTCACACCAGGTGAAATTAACAATTTTTTTAGACAAAAAACTGTCTAACCACAGGTCACAAAACTAAAGTCACAGAGGTACTTCTGGCACAGAGAGCTGCTTCCTAGGGTATATGTTCTCCTTCCTCACAGGAGGAGATGACACAATAACTGTAGCAACAGCACTGCAATTTAATCACAGCTCTTTAAATAGTAGTTGTTTTTCTTAGGATCTGAAAAAATACCCAAATAACAAATTTGCTGTTTATTACTTAGGTGCTATGAAAGAACATGGGGTTTCTTTCCACTAGGATTTTGGGAGAACTCAGATACATGTCTTGAAGCTAAATTAAAAAATTAAAACCAAAAAATCATTGGGAAGGACTAGTGATGATCTGCATTATGATTTTTGCACATATGAATACTGCAGTAACACATTTAAATTCTGAATTTAGAGAAAACAACCACTCAGTTATGATTAACATCAACTCCTGGATTAGATCCTTGCTCCTTACTTGCCAGACCCCACTCATCTCCATGTTTGTAAACTTTTTGCTCCATGGGGCTCGCACACTGAGAATAAACTCATTCAGACTGCTCCTGAACTCTCTGTTCCTTCCCCAGCTGGATAAGTGAAACTGAAATCTCTCTCCCCCTTGTACAAAGGCAGCGAGACATGCATGTGCCTACTCAACACCAGGGTGCATCCAAAGGTGTCCTTTACTCGTTCACCACACTGGTAAAGTGCGATAATGCAGAAAGCACAGTAGTTCTGTGATCCAAATATTTTTCTGTTTGGTATATTGGAAATAAAACTCCACCTGCTTTCCTTCTTGCCAGCATCTCCATGCACTGTAACGCTTCTCTTTTTTTTTTTTTTTTATGGGATGTGTTTATAACAGCTCTATTGTTACTATAATAAAATTAATTTAATCAGCTTTTAAGTAAGCCAATTATTCTTTATACAGTTAGATCTAAATATTAATTAAATAATGTAGTTTAGACATGTGTTTTTCCAGGAAGGAGTGCAATGCAAATGTTAATACTTCTCATATTTATTCTTAATTGATTAATTATATACTTTTCCTGCTGAATTTAACGAATCAATGTAGTTTTTTTTTTTTCTTTATTCCCCTTTTTTTAAAATTGTAAGAACATAAACTCATTTATTTTTTTACTGGGTTGTCTAAGCACCTTGCATTTGACTGGAAAAAACATAAGTAAAAAAAATTTGTCTTTCTTTAGAGAGGTTTCAAATTCTCTGCTGTTCTGTGTTTGACATAGCACTTTCTTCCACTGCCTCCAGGATTTATTTTCTGCTTTTGCCAGTAATTTATATTCTTATTGTATTTGCTATGTTTCAGGCTTTTTCAAGACGAACATAAATTAAAGTATTATTGTGCAAAAAAATAAACATCTCTTCTAAAGCCTAGGGTATCAGGGCAAATATTTTCAACCCTTACATCTCTCTACAGGTATTGTCCAATTATTTACCTCTTATCCATCACAACCAAAAGAAATATAGCTTAAAGGGAAGAATTAGCACTGATAATGAAGAGGAGAAAGAAATAAGGCCATTTGATTTCCTCCTATTCACAATATCTGGACAGAAAGTGATAACATCTCAACCCTCTGCTGTGTGGTGACATCTCTCAAACTTTTCTTGCCTTTTTGAGGGTATTTTCAAACCTTGTTTGCTAGAGTCCTTCAATATAAGTTATGTCATATTTTATTGACATAATAAGTGTGTTCATAGCCACCTCTGTGCTTTGGAAGAGCTTGGAAAGAGTGAAATCCATTCTGCAGTCCCATGAAGGACTGAGACTATGACAGAGGCACTCAAGGGGCTCAAGTCCTCTGAGTCTTTTTTCAGCCTTCTGCCAGGTACTTAACGGGCCCACCAAGAGACCACGAGGCATTTGCTAAGTGGCAAATTAAAATACCAGCCAACAATTAGGCAGAAGGTCGTGGGTGGGCTGTGACCTGCTGCAGCTGTAACAAATCCAGGCCTGCTGCTAGATCCCTCAAAAACCTACAGCAAAAATGTTTATCACACAAGCACATCTCGTCTTGTCCTTCCTGCCCAAGACCAATCCACCTGGCTCAAACTCACACTTCTTTTTTTCCTGTGAACTCACCCGTTCCTGGCACCCACTATTACTTGGTAGAAAGAACAGACTGAAATCTTTCCTCTTCCAGACTAGATAGCCTTTTCCTACTTAGAAAATACAGCAATTTTATTTATATATAGGCAAGAAGAGACACAGATACACGCAAAAGAGATATTTACCCATTTTAAAATTGTTAGGTTTTTAAATGGAATTTCATATTGACATCACTGTACAAAGGGAACTTTATGAATACCCTGGGAAAATCAACAAGTTAAAACAATTAAGTCTGAAAATTGACTGCAATATTAAAATGACCATTCAAATTTAGAACACTTAAAAAACTATGTGCTATAGATAGCTATATCAGATTTAAACACATGCCTGACCCTTGCTCTTTGAGTGGTCTTGTTCTTCAAACAAGCTGCAGTTGAAAGTTTTCTATCAGGGATCTCAATGCAAGCCCTTTGAAATAATCAGTATTAAACCATTATGGCTTAGCATCTGCTTAGTGACAAAATGCTCAAGTAGCATAAACTCTGTTAATGTAGCTGCTTAGACTTCAGGAGTGGCACAGGAATGAGGAAGTCAGAATGTAGCTGCTTAGACTTCAGCTCGACAGGAATGAGGAAGCCAGAAATATTTTTTGTTGCCCAAAGGCTTTACTAGATATCTGCTCAAGGCCTCTGAAATTAGTTTTTTGATTGTCCATTTAGTAGTCATTGATGGTGTTTTATTGACTCCTTACTGCCATTTCTATTTAGCTTGAAAACAAAAATCTAGGTGTCGGAAAATGATGCTGATATATAGCACAATTAAATGTGAGCTTCACATTCATGCCAAGTTATCAAAACAACAACAATAACAACAACAGCTGGACTCAGAGAATAAAAAAAAGTCAGAATTTGAGATTCCTTAGTAACTCATCTGAGTACATCAGATACATACTTCTGTGACAGTAAGGTCACAAGGAGAACCATATAAAATAAAATATGAGGAAATTAAGTTTAAGGCAAAAATGTTACTAGTACATAACAACTGTTGCACATTGGTGAGTCCCACACTTGATTTTTTCATATGTCATTGACGCTTTTCCAAACCAGCTTTGACTGAGAGGACAGGATTTTCACTCTAAAATATTCATCTCAGGAGGTTTTTAGCAGAGCAGGTGTAATTTATCTAAGAACTTTTACTGGTACTTAAAGAACTGTTAAAGCAGAAAATAAAAGTCACTTTAAACACTTGGAAAGCCAGAGATCAGAAAACTTCAAATGGTGTAAAAAAATGGCTGGAATCTGTATGTTTGAATAGGGCTGAAACTAATAATATTCAATGGATATCAGCAGGGCATTTTAGAAAGTGTAATAAAACATTTGTCACTTCATATGCTGCCATAACTCTGTAACAGTCTGTTGACATATAAAAAAACAAACAAACAAACAAAACCAAAAAACCTTCTCATTGTCTCTATGTGCTGTGATAATTAATAAATTATAAATGTGCTTAATTAATTAATTCTTTTTCCCCTCTTACCTTCGCTTGCAAATATTTTTTTTTCTTTCCTGTGTTGGCCCCCTCAGGTTAAACAAAATTTTTGCAACCTGAAGTAGCTGCAAGGGAGAGTTGTGTTGAGTTCTTCCATTGATTACATAACCAAAGAAAAAAGGCAATGTTAATAATTCCTGTTTATTCTTGTTTGGAGGTTGGTACATTTGCAGGCCTACTTGCATTGTACCTCCATTGATGGTTTGCTTTTGCTAGAGGTGTTTCTCTGCAAAGGGGAATGTTCTGGTTGCGGGAAGTTTAGTGAAAGAAGATCTGTACAAAGCACTCTCTGTGCAACCACATACAGAGGCTGAGGGGCTGGATTTGGCTCTGGAGTTACCAGGAATCACAAACTAGGGATGGTAGGAGTCCTTCATTTTTATTTTCTGTCTGAGGTGAATCCATACCAAAGCTTGCGTTGTTAACAACAAGGCAAATTCTGTAAGGAAGTGGCCACATAAAAAAACCTGTCATTATAATTGTTGTTTTGGTGACAATGGCCTCCTTCATACCTTTTCAGACCACAGTAATAGAATCATAGAATCACAGAATCATAGAATTATAGAAAGGCTTGGGTGAGAAAGTACCTTAAAGATCATCTAATTTCAACGCAAACTTCCACTAGATCAGCTTGCTCAAAATCCCATCTAACTAGCCTTGAACGCTCCCAGGGATAGAAAAAACATCTCTGGTCAACCTGTTCCAGTTTTCCCCCATCCTCACATTCTTCAGAATGAAGAATTAGGAAGAATTTCTTCCTAATAACCAATCTAAACCTGTTCTTTTTCAGCTGAAAGCCATTGCCCCTTTTCCTATCACCAAAGGCCCTTGCTCAAAGTCCTACTCCAGCTTTCCTGCAGGCCCTCTTTAGGTATTGTAAAGCTTGCTACATGGTCTCTCCAGTCTTCTTTCACAAGACTGAAGACCTCCCCAGCCTTTCAGACACAGGAGAAGAGCGCCATCCCTCTGATCATCTTGGTGTCCCTCCTCTGGACTCACTCCTCCCTGTGCTGGGAGCCCAGAGCTGGATGCAGGTTCCAGGTGGGCTCTCCCCAGAGCAGAGCAGAGGGGCAGAATCCCCTCCCTGCCCTGCTGCCCACGCTGCTCTGGATGCAGCCCAGGACACGTTTGGCTCTCTGGGCTGGGAGTGCCCATGGCTGGCTCATGCCCAGCCTCTCACCCACCAGCACCCCCCAGTCCTGCTCACAGGGCCAGTTTTATTCTGTTTTCTGCCCAGTCTGTGGTGTTTGTGGTTGGGACTGTCTCCACCCAGGTACAGCATCTTATACTTGCCATTTTGGAGCTTCAGGAGGCTTGCAGATGTTCACAGCTCTCAAGCTGATCAAGTTCCCTCTGGGTGATGTCCCTTCCCTCCAGCACATTGACTGCGCCACGCTGTTCGGTGCCATCCATTCACCATGAAATTAGTCAAGTGACTGACCTGAACTATTTTGTTAAATTTACCACCTGGAACCTGTTCCAAACAAGATTATTACCCAATTCACTGTCTGCAGTACAAGTTGCTATATGCTATATAAATTAGAAACTAGTTTTACTTTAGTTTGGTTTAAGCTAAAACAGTAGAGAATAGGAAAAATAAGAATGCCTGATATTCAAACTTATAATATGGGACTTCATTAAATGTGGGACTTCATTTTTTCTGACAACTTGTAATCTACTCTACACAACAAAAAATTAGACAAATTTCTGTGAATAGGCAAACAAAAATAAACTCCAGAGATGATTTCATGAATCTAGCCCTCTCCTCGACAGTCTTTCCTGCTTCTCCTCTTTCAGAAGTAGTTTTAATTTTCTATTTAAGACTATTTCATTTTTACCATTTCAGTCTCTGTTTCCTCCTTAGCGCCTCCATCTCCTGCCTACAATTTACCAATTTCACATGAAAAGCAATTTCACTCTGATAAATCACACCACCTAACTCTTATGCAGCAATTTTCTTCTGCAGACCTGCAAGAGGTGTACAAAAGGAAGAAAGTTTCAGTACTGAGTTTGTGTGAATTACACAGGGGAAAAGCACAGTATAAACGTTATGTAAGCAAGAAATGGAAGGAAGGGGTCATTTTTTCCTGTCTCCTTTCACACCAGGAATTACTTTCTATAATACTGCTTTCATGTAATTTATCTGCAGATGGTTTCATTGTGCCAAGAAATAGAAAGTTTGCAGGGGGGTGGTTGGAACATATTGTTCATGTCACCCATGTGGTAACCTTATCCGGATCTCTATTCACCCTTTCCTAATACTTTTTAAAGCGTTCTATATGACAGTTCTTTTTTATTGGTGCTTTTTTTTTCCTTTTTTTTTTCTTTTTTTTTTTTTTTTTTTTTTTTTTTTTGTCATTGTAAAGATTACTCTTTCTTCCATTAAAGAAATACATACTTTGTGACGTTCTCATCTGATCTAGTTGCATGAATATTTGGTGTGTGTTTGCAAGTTCTGTTGCAGGGCCAGATGGGGACATAGTCATGGGCTGGCAAACATTGCTGGGGGTGTTTGCTCAACTCTGTCGGGTGTAGACCTAAAACACTTGTGTGCTTTTCGAATGTTGGGTCTTTAAATATCCCCAGAGGTCGCTATTCCCAAGACTCTCCCACTGCCACTGATATTCTCTGTGCTTTTCTACAGCAGCAGTCCATTCTTAAGTAAGAAAGAATACAGTTTCAGGGAAAGGATATGGTTATAATAGCCACACTGCAGCCAGAAAGAATAGGAAAATGCCTTCATTGCTCTGTGAAGTGACACTTTTCCCACAAGAAACTTTATAAATTGGCACATTATTTCAGCATCATTCTGCAAAATCTGTCATGAATGCTAAATTATATGAAGCAATTATAATTTTCATTCCTCACATCTATAAAAGAGTTAGAAATCCTAATTGCAAATAGGTTTGTTGCTCTAGTCACAGGTTTGCACCCAAGTGCAGAATGCATTTATGATCTTTTTCCCAGTTACACCTCCCTCTGTCACCTAAAAAGAACCAGCCTGGAAGGGGAAATGCCCTGCTCTTCCATAAAAATTCTGCAGCTGTCTGCCTTTGGTTCTCCTTTAATAGACTACCAATTGTGTCACTTATCACCATCAGATTTAGAGGTTACAGCATTGCATCAGTTAGGTGCATGTTACACCTAAGTAGAAGTGACTGAAGAACATGATTTCACTGACAACCAACAAAGACAAGTCTAAATGTCATGGTCATTATTTTTCCTACTATACTATCAAATCCTTGTGTATCAAATAATTCTGACAGAATCTGTTCTTTTCCTACAGAAAATAAAGCTGTTAATTGTGACTAGATAACAGTTATGGTGGTTTTGCCTGGGAAATATTTTAGCCATAAGGACAGTTCCTTGTACAAGTCTAAAAAGAGCTTAAAAGAGCTTTCACTGCCAGTTCAAAAGACTCAGAGGTTTATTTCAGTTCATATCCAAAATAAAGGTTTTCATTTATTGCATTTTGTGGAGTTCATTGTGTTTATGTGAGTCAGTGATCAAAAGGACCCATAAAGATTAAAATTCTGACATTGTAGCATATAAGGTCATGGACAAACACAAACTAACTATTAGTCTGACATTAAGTTTAAACAGGGAAAATGCCAAATGACTGAAGTTTATTTGCTGAAGATGAAGAAGGAAGAATGTGTGTGGAAACAAGTTTTTAAAATGTGAAAACCCAATTCCTGTTTTGTTAATCTAGAATATTTTGAATATTTTGTCATGAAGTAAAACCATATCCTGTCTGTCAGGAATTCCTAGAGTGGAGATGCAGGGTTCTCCTTCACTCATGCAGTCAGAGAGCTGCTCAGCCCTATTCACTGAGCCCAAGAGGGTCCAAGATACATCTTTGATGGGAGATCAGATCAAGGTCCTAAAGTCTGTGTAGTGTTATTGGCTGCTTCTCTGTCCTTTATGGCTATACTTAGTCAAATAAATTTGGTGGAATTTATGTCAACTGTGTACAAATTTCACTTGCTTTCATTGCTTAGACAACATAAAAATCTTCCAGGTGGAAATGTGTCCAACAAACAACTTCTGCAGAATGTTTCAGCCTCAGAGGAAGCATATATTTTCTTGCATTGTATTTTGTTGCATTATCATGTAATATTCCTAGGCTCTGTGATTTCTTCTTCAAACCCTATTTTTGGTTCTAGATAGAAAAAAAGACCAGTTTTCTTACATTTTTTATTTCTTTCCTTTTTGTTTTTTCCTCCTCATCATTTAGGACAATAACTATAACCAGGGGTATGGAATTTTGTTTTCGTAAGAAACATTATTTACTCTTTAAACTCGTCCAGCTTCTCCACAGGATATGCTTTCCTGAAGTCACTCGAGGCTATTATTGTAATTTCCCATATTTTCTAAGAGATGAACACAGTACCTGCTAATTGACAGAGCTAGCTTTCAAGAAGTCAGAATGGCTTTTGTTGAAGTGTATCAAATGGTGCTTAATTATCTTTCTGTCTCACATTTGACCTTGGGCTGAACTTCCTTATTTCTGAACAGTGTAGTGATCAACCGTGTTTCACTCCTTCATCTGCTCCAGTTATTATATACCATTAATCACATTAACCCTGCACTCTGCAGACCTTCCATGGGGCCCAATTTGGATGAATTTGTTTCGTCTGTGGATGCCTGACATGGATTGGAGTGGACTCGCTGATTCCACCTTACACCATTTATCTGCACCCACTGGCCAGCCCATAATGAATGGCTGTTGTCAGTAAAATAGGCCATGCTCCTTAAGCTGCCAATGCTTTGAATATTAACCCAGCAAAGAAAAACATCTCTTTCTAAAGTGAAACACTGCTCTGGCCTGAATTAGAGGAGTAGATGAGCTTTGTCAAGCTTTTTCTTCTGTTGGTGGCCATCCAAAATGTCCCTCTGAGAACACTCAGGTTTCTCTGCAGCACTTCTGCTGCTGACACATTTTGCTGCCATCAAAAACTTCAGCTCTTGACACAGAGTGAGCTCCAACTCTTGTGAGTCTTACCATGGCAGTGATGTTTGCTGGTCTGGACCACAGCAAGTTTCTACTTGGGCTGATCCATTTGTAAGTGATGGTTCAGGTGCCGTCATTAGTTCAAGTCATGACAGGGAGAGATGGAAAATGGTTAGTCTTCTTCAACTAAAGAAAATATAACAGGCTGTTTTAGTAAGCTGCAAGCTTACTTAGTTTTGCCCTGAAAAAAAGTTTAAGATTATTGTCTCTGTTCAGCTCACTGAAGCACACCTAGTAAACATGGCAAGAGTATGCAGTACTACATATCTGAGTAAGCCTCCTGTTGTGTCCCAACTTAGGCAAGTAAGCACTGGAGACCTTAATTTCTGAAGAGGCAGGCATCTTTCTGCCCATTAACTTCACTTGTTACTTTTCTGTCAAAGAAACACAGTTATACAATAGTATTGTTCCTATTCATACCTTTTAATGTAAGGAAAAACAATCTTCCTGTCCCTGGTGACCAGTGTAAAAGTTACAAATGACTAATATATGTTCGTGATCTGACTTTGATGCAAACTGGGGTTACGAGGTTTCACATCCAAACAAGGTTTTAGGTGTTTCCATTTTTATGGATGTGCACCTGAAACTTCTGTTTCTGTTCTTCTTCTATTTACATTGTGATCTGATGGCTATGGTATTAAACGCAGCCAAATTGATTACAAGTAAATGTAATTTGAAAAACTCACAATAAATCATCTTTATGTACATCTTTATGTACATAATATGCTGTGTTCTACCTAAAAAAGATGGAAAAAATAAATACTTACATTCATGGAAGTGCAACACATTTGATCTACCTTGAGGGGCTGTTAGAGACAAGCAGCAGTTTGTACGGTGGGAGGGTGATGAAAGGAGATCAGGGCAATATGTAAAGTAAAGGATGACACAGAAAAAAGTTTTTTTCTGCTCTTTTTCTGAAACACAGAGTAAAAAGTGCATTCACAATGAAAAGTCATGCACTGAAGGCGTGTTGGTAATGTCCAACCTACTTCTGCCTAGTTGTTCTGCAAGCTGGCACTTTGGACTGTCACTGTCCAAAGTATAACTAATCTTTCAAGACAGCAAGAACTTATGAAGACTGAGGCAAAGCAAAGGGTTTAGCACTTCCCAAGAAAAGGTAGCAGTGTCAGAACAAAAGGGAAATGAACCTGGTTTCATTAGAAAACTACCATATTACATCAGCAAGAGCCCCCTGATTTGTGATGGTTGCTCTCGAACGCAAACAAAAGCAGCCTTGGCTTCACCTTACCATCAGTGCTAGGCAGCTGTGGGGAGCGCATGCTGAGCAGATTGCTTGTTAAACAAACACACCTGGGAGAGGAGAAAGGGGGCAAAATGTCACAGCCTAGCTCTCCCTGCTCTCAGTACAGCCTCAGATCTAACCAAATCCTGTTTACATCTAATTTGGGGTAGAGGTGGATTCCTGGATGGGAGATCAATTCACAATATGAGACCAAGGCAGTTTCTGGACACACTCACTCTTTGGGCAACATGACAAGGAGTGCACCCTGTGCAGAGGCTCATTTCCCAGATGTCACTTCTGTTTCTGTCATCCCTGGCTGCCAGGGGCTCACCCTGATGGCAGATTAAGCAAAATGGAGGTTAGTGTATGTTGGGATCTATAAAATTAGTATATGGCCTACCATGCATCTTGAATCTGTGCTCACTGGCTTTCTGTATTAATCTGATTAGCAAACAGCAATTTTCTGTGCAAAAGGCTTGGACATTCAAACCTCCACACTCATAACACCATCAAAGACTCATCTTTATCTTAGCCATAAAATCTTAGGTTGTCACAGCTGTCCTCAGTATAAATTATAAGCCCTGATGAACAGTATTATTTTGCTGTTATGTTTGTGATTATTATCTTAAGCTGCTCCTGAATAATATAAATCCGTTCCTCATTGTAGTTACGCTGATATAATATTTCTATTATAAATCTTCTTGAAAAATATCAAATCACCCTAAAGTTTAGGAAACACTTTAAAAATCAAACACGTGGCTATCAGCTAGGTAATAAAAGCAATCTACATATGCCAAAACTTAATAATCTGAATGATTGCAGAACCCTAAGGTACCACAAAATGAGACAATGTAACCAGAAACTGAAAACACAACTGGGACAAAAAAAAGTTACTGCAATTTCCAAAACATTAAAAGCCTACATGATGGCTGCATTGTTTACATTTTAAGGTATTTAAACCTTGATAACATGGTGACTTACTGGTAGCAAGATTTTACTGATTCAAACAACTGCATATGAGAAATCCTCCTTTCCCATGAGATACAAGAAGGAACTTCACAAGAGGGAAAGCAGTGGGAAAAAAAATATATAGCTTTGCCTGTATTTATTTTGCCTGTATTTTGAGACCTGGGATGAAGGAGATTTTTGTAGTGCAAATGGTCTCCTGCTCCTTTATAAGTATGTAAAGGAAGATAATCCTTTGGATGTCATTTGTCATAAACCAAGGTGTATGAAATGTGTGGGCTCAAACTAAAATACCTTTTATGTAGCAAGAGGCTGAAGCAATAATACTTTTTCCTTTGGAATTATAGAAGTTTTACATAAGAACCAGCAGATTGGGTAAGTCAAAGTCCATCAACCAAACTATTTATGGTCCATATTATGGGTTTCATAAATCTTTGTCCCTGTGCTGGACTTTCCTAAGCAAAAATTATTTGGAAACACACTGGTTTGTCTCTGTGAAATTTCAGATTAATTTCTGTGTGAAACCACTTTCCTTACTCCTGGCACCACTATTCCTGCCTTGCACAATTATCAGTGATGTGATGAAGCATCAGTAATTCCCTGTTGCAGCTACCCATTCACGGGGGATGCTCAGCACACCCCAGACATCCCCTTCCAGATTCCATAGTGGGATATCTCCAGTTTTTAAATGTACCACATACCAAGACAGATAAGCTTTTTTGCTTTTCACTGTAGTAAAGCATGTACAACCACACAAAAATGGCACTTTTCTACACATATCCCTTTGAGATCTCACTTCTGCAACACTCCACCTACCTGCTACACTCAGGTGTTTTCTCTTGGCTAAAACATGGATAACTGTTTCACACAAACAATGAAATAATCATATAGTACGTTTCAAGATCAGAGCTTAATTATAAATTATAAATCATAAGAAATCCATAATGAAGTTATCACACGGGAGTTAATTTCAGAATAGACTTTAACAAATACTTCCATAAAAAGATTAAATGATCATATTTTATTTCAAAGGTCTTATTTACCATCCAAAACATCAACATATTGTAGTCTCTTTGAACAAATGGCCTCTCTAATTCCTATTAGCATATTTTTGAATAAAAAAACACTTGAGTAAAGGGAAGGATCCCAACAAGAAACATGTATTGATGCAGCTATATAAAAGAAAGCAGTTAATTACAGAGACAGAAAGCAGATATTTCTAATGAAACAACAACAACAACAAGCCACAAGAATGCTGGCCAAGAAGCAGGCAGTATACAACAAACAATAGGGTTTCTGCCTTTGCAGAACCCTATGGACCATGTATCCTGCAGACTGCCTTCTCAATGACAATTGCATGTTTAAACTGACCAAGGTGAGCACAGGTAAGGTGCAGAAGGAAGACACATTTTCCTCCACCAGCACAGGCTATATGAAAACAGGGCAGAGGCTGATAGATAAATGATGCATCTATAATATGGGGAATGCAGACCACCCTCAAGTGCTCCATCTTATGACTGCACTCCCTTCCTTCGCACAATGTTAATTTTTTTCCTTTTTTTTTTTTTTTTTTTTTTTTCTTTTTCTTCTCCACAGAAACATCCTGAAAAATTCTGGCTCCAGCCTACCCTGCTCCCTGGCTGGGAGTGCTGGGGTGGACCCAGGTCATGACCACCCTTCAGTGTCACCACAACCTGAACAAAGTCTGAACAAGTAAAACAGTTACATGTTTATAACCAATTTCAGAATCTTTTCTGCATATGGTCATGGTTAGTTTGGAGCAACAAGTGTAAGCTCCAGGATAACATTGGCCTTACTAGAGAAAACAAATTTTTATCCTCATCTGTTTGGAATGAAAAGCTGTTTTCAGTTCCTCACCTGTTATTGCTCCACATCCTCCACATGAACAAATTCTATGAGTTGACTTTTATTTCATCACTGAAAATTACTGAGTTCTTCTGTAGTTTCAAAGACAGACTATGAAGAATTTTGTATATATTATATGTATTAACCAAAATCCATGTTCCTATGTGGCTGGGGATGTAAGAAGAATTTAATTATTTCCTCTCCCACCTTCTGATCTAGTACGCAGTTCCGTGTTTTCTGCTTAGAAGGAAAGGATCTTCCTCTAAAAGAGATTATGAACTTCTTATAGGTACTCATCTCTCTTTGCGGGAAGCCCATGCAGTAGATTGAGAGTCTCACCTATCCAAATTTAATCATCTTCTGGGATCCTAACTCCTTGGAAGGAACTGAGAGTGGAGCCCTTTGCATCCAGGAAACTGAAATTTGGAGAAGAAAATATCTTCAGTGACTCATCAGCGTGTTTGGAAAACACGAGAAAGATTTATGTGCACATTTTGTGGTGTTAAGAGCTGATTTTCTGCTTTATCCTGATGCTCCCTGAAGTTTTCTTTCCACTCTAACTGTGAGAACCAATTCAGACAGGCAGTTTTATTCATTTAGGCCGTAATTATTCCGAAATTTCACAGCATTTATGTTCATTTGATGCAATCTTACACAAACACCTGCTAGTACACACTGTTCAGGGTCACTCTGACATTGTATAAGCTTTCAAATAGAATAACAAACCCAAATCAACAGTTCCTAGTGGGAATGGCTCCACTGTTCACTTTAACACTCTCTGCTGTGCAGAGCTGGAACAGAAATAAAACAAATCTTCTTAGACAAGCAATTAGTGTTTCATAATATATGGGAGTGTGTTTTCAGCCCTCAGATGTTCATGGCCCTTCTCAGACAGGAATACAAATTGTCTTCTCCCCAAAATGCAACAAGATTCTATCTTTAGCTCAACTGACTCAGAGTCTTATATAAATTTTATTTTGGACAGGCTGCTTCAAGAGCATATGTAGTCAAAATTTTTATCAGAGTTATATGGCATAGCTTTGAGTTTCTAGGGGGGAATTGTGTGATTTGTTTTCTTTCTTGTTTTACTACACTAAAATAGGTATTATCAAAGGTTTTGAAAAAAATCTCTCTCTTGACTTTGATTAGAAGAACTTGTCCAAGAACGGTTCCCCATTGCCTACTGCACTGCAGAGACTTGGGAGTCAAACTATTTTCCCCCCAGATTTCATCTGAGAAGATAACTGTATTTTGTGTTGCCACACATCACTCAAACACAGCACTGGCCCAGCTCAGGGTCCTCATCATCCCTGAGCTGGACTGTGCTCACCCTCCTGTTCTGGCTTGACCCTGTCCTCAAACTAAGCCACTCACTTACTCTCCACTACCCTTCCACATGCCCAGCAGGATGGGGGAAAGGATCCGGATAGTAAAAATAAGATAAATGTGTGTGTTGAGGAAAAAAGAGGAAAAAAACCAAGCAGGTGATGCAGATGAAATCTTCTGCGACCTCCCACAAGCACACAATGCCCAACCTGTCCCTGAGCCAGCAGCTACCTTGGGAAGTTCTGCCTGCTGAACTTCTTTTGCTGAGGATGATGTTAAGTAGCATGGGAGACACCTTTGGACAGTTTGGGTCACTTGTCAGTCCGTGTCTGTCCCCAGCCTCTTCCCTACCCATGGCCTACTGTCTGAGGAGATCAGAGGGAGCAAGGAGAAGGCCTTAACGCTGTGCAAGTACAGACCAGCAACAGTCAAAGCACTGCTGTGTTATCAGTCAAAAACCCAAACCACAGCATCGTAAATGACTCAATAAAGAAAATTAACTTCACCCCAGCCAGATTCAGTACACTCCCTGCACTTCAGTGGTGGAGAAATCACCTGCATGGAGGTGTCCAACCTGCTGAGCCCACCCAGGCAGCTAAAGCAGCCAAAACACAAAACCTCCATCTCAGCTTGGACTCCTGGCCTCAGTAATGGCTGCAGAAATGCCAGAGACCTGAAGCAAAGTGGTAGCTGAAGCAACTGCTACAGCATGTCAACAATTTGCATTCAATGGAAAATGAGACTGTTTCCAGTATCAGAGATAGTTTGCTTGTTGCTTATTTAAAATTAACTCATTTAATGAGTAGTGACTCTTTTTTCTTTTAGCATCTGTTTTCTTGATACTTGTTATTTCAGCATAGTGCAAGTCTGGGACAACATCCCTAATCTCTGCATTACCCCAGTAACCACATTGTGAGCTTGCATTGTTTTTGGAAGGAGCATTTGATCTTCCTAAATTCACAAAACCGCAAAGGAATATCTGAGCTAAGGACAGCTAACCACTCTACATCTCTAGCCCCCTAGCCATAACTAGACCTATGCCTGTATCGTTCATGCTGTATTTTTGCATTATGCAGTTGCTCTCAGCAAACCTGTTCTACTAGAGTGGTTTACCTGGCACCAAGTCCTCACTGCTTTCACAGAAACATAAGCACATAATTTCTTTCCTAGCTAATACAGTCATCATGAAGAGATTATTCATTTCCTTGGCTGTAACCAGGTACATATTTCAAGATTATTGCCATATTTTCCTTTATTTACCCCGCTTTCATTTCTGTGGGTGATGCAACACAAGCTAATCCACTGTTTTTTCAGCAGCCATGCTGAAAAAGTGATTCCTATGGCTCTCTTCTCTCCAGCCACAATGCCTCAGAAGAGGTGAAAAGCTGCTGCCCTGTAGGGTCAGACTGGTGGGTCCATCTGTCCCTCTATTCTGGCTTCAACAGTGAAAACTGGAAATGAGCAGAGGCAGCACACGAGCCTGGCCGCTGAGACAATGCTGAGTAGAACAAATGGGCTCAGATGATTATTGCAGGGTATAGAATTACTTATTTATCTCACTGTGATGTTGAACCATCAACCAGTCACTGCAAACAAGAAAAGATGTATGCCCATGACTTAACAGGATAGCTCACAAGTTTGTCTGAGAGAAGGTCTGAGGACTAATAAGTTAGAGACACAGAATTATCAGTGACAGTATGAAGGTTTTTTTGCAGTTTGTTCTGCATTGTTGATCAGAAATCAATCTGAAGTTTCCCCTAATGTAATCAATATTTTTGCTTTCTATGTCAAAAGAAGTCAGAAAATTCTATAAGTGTTAAATGAACCAATATTATCCAACTACCTGAATTTTTAAAATATAAATGGATTCTGTTTAAATTTTGGATGAAGAGCAAAGACCTGCTTTATTTTTTTTCTTTTTCATTCAAACTAACTCACTGATAAAAGTATGGCAATCCAAATGCCTCAGTAATAAAAAAGTGTAGTAAAGACAAGTAAAATGAAGTTGAAAAAGAGTGATGAGTGACTAACAATGGATGGGAAAATGAGTTGATAATCACTCAGGGGATTATGCAGTAAACCAAAGCATTAAAAATGTTTACAACCTAAGGACAAAAATATTTGTCCATACAGCATAAATTATTTCAGAATTATTTCAGAAAAATAATTAGAAGTTGCTTAGCCTTACAGGGTTAATGAAAAAGACATTGAAAAAATATTTGATCTGAATTACTGTTGCTATATTTTAAAATACTTCTCATAATAAATTTGCTTCAGTCACTAATGTGCATCTTGCAGTATATTAATTTATAAAAACATTTTATAAAAACCATTAGTTGTATATTAATTTATAAAAATATTTTTCTTTTTCCAAAAGCAATTTATTCCTTGACAGAAGAGTGCTTATGGCCCAACATACATACGCACCTCTTAGTCAGAGTCACTTGAAACTGGATCGTCCTGCACTGCTGCTCTACAGAGTCAGCCCCCTCCATATCTGAAGTTCACTAGGGTGGTGCTGGCAGTACAAATCAGCATGTGAGGTGCAGGCTCTGATTGGCATGAAGACTAAGAAGAGAAACAACTACAAAAGCAAAAGTTAGTGTACTTTGAACATAGTGCTGATAGCCTGCTGTAATCCTTAAATATGATGCTCACACTGTGCCACTGGACTGGCCTGCCCCTGCCCTGCACCTGGCTTACTTTTCACCTGTGCAAGTAATTATCAGAGTCTCTTTGAAATACAGTATCTTGTGCACATAAAACACAGGGAGACTCAAGTAAGCTTTACATAGAAACATTTAACTAGATATGTCTGGGAGAGAAAAGGCCATCCAGCCTTTGATAGAGTAGGGATAACTTGTTCCCCTGGACTCCTTTCCCAGTCCTCAGGATTCTGTGTGGGCATGGGGTCTGTAAAACATATGCTGTTTTAATTCCAGATTTTTCTGCCTTTTAATGAAGAAGTTTTATACCCTCTTCATTAAAATACATCTTATCTTTATTTAGTACGGTATGTAAGAAAACTTTTTTATTAATTTAATTGGAGTTTACTGTTACCCTAAGTACTTCAGAGAGTTTGTACAGCTAAATTCTTTTCATTAATTTAGTTTGTTTATTCTAATTACTATCTGAATCATAGCATTCTAAGTCATTTATTATTGAAATTGCCTCAAGGTGATCAACAGAACCACTTCACTTTAAATATTTCCACTCCTTCTCACTTCTCAAAATGATTGAATTTCAGAGGGTGAAGTGCCGGGGAAATAGTACCTAGAAATAGTGAAATATGGCCACAAATAAAACCATACAAACACCTAATCAGGTTCTTTAATTATAATGATGCACTTAGGAAAGAAAAGGAAATGCAGGAGTGCAGGAGGATCTTTCTGGCAGCACGTATTCCAGTGATGGCACGTTTATTAAAATAACTAACTGGCAGCCTCACTGCAGTAGGTGCTTTGAGAGTTTAGGTGGAAGGTAGAGGCAAGACACTTGAGTCAGCAGGAGCCAGCAGATAGTTGAAAATAGGATCTTCTGTTAGGAATGATATAATTAAACCTTTTTTCTGTCAGTACTGCTGGTGCCTTGCTCCCATCTGCTTTTGAAGCCTATCCTAAATCTTCACATCCTTCCTTTGTGTATCTATTCTTTTCGTCTGTCTCCTTGTACTGACCTATTTCTATGTGGTATTTTTAACAATTCATTTCCCTGCAATCTATTCCCTGCCTCATGTTCACTTTAGTTAAGCCAAAATACCAGCCTGGAATATTGCAAAGATCACAGGGCATTGTCTCATTCTCTTGTCAAACTTCTGGCTGAAAGAGTCTGAACATACATGAATGTGGATATGGATTAAGCCCATAAATAAAAACTTACCTAGCAAATCTTTTTTTAATCAATCTCTTTCTAATAATTTGAGGAGCTGTTTTCAGTCTATTTTGAACAGCTTTATGCTTGAACTATGTAGAGAAATAAAGTTTTTGTTCTCAGCTGTAACAAGGACAGAGATTTCTATACTTTCTATTTTACAGCTAATCCACAAAAACAATTTTCCTCCCTGAGTTAGGGCTGGCAGGACTTTACAAGAAATTGTGCTTCCACATGTTTGATGTTAGATTCTAGTCATATTATTTTAGATACTGTTAAAAATATTAATCTGCACTCTCTGGCATTGCATTGTCTCCAGAGAGGATCTATAAAACATGATTCTCTCTAGAAATATTTTAGAAATCTAGAGGTTTTTACCTAGAAATCTAGGGGTTTTATCTCACTCCCCAGAAACTCTCTGTGACATAGGTTATTCTGTTCTTTATCAGAAAGGCCCAAGCATTAAGTCTGCACTGGAGTTTTGATTCGGTACTTTGGCATACACAATACTTTGTCAGTGGCTCCACAATTAAGCCGTGTAATGAGCTTTCAAGTGTAGCTCAGGAGTGGGTGACTGTAAAAGCGACTGAGCAGGTGGTTTCTACCAGCAAAACGTTTGAGAACTCAGCATTACCTACAACTCATGCTCTTGCATGAGGAATAGCTCCAAATTCTGAGCAACTATGAACTTTGTACCCACAGCTGCAATTTACTTTATTTGGTGAATCACAAAGATCTCTGGATGGTGGAATTTCAAGAGACATTTTTGACAGGTACTCCCTCAGTCTTAGAGGGAGACAAAAGTTATACTGTAGCAAATATTTGTGGTTTTGTGAGACATCAGGATTCCCAGCCATTGCAGGATCCAATCCATTGCAGGATCCTAAATTCCTACAGGGAAGGGGTATAAGACTAATAGTGAACATACTTCTGCCTCTGTAGGATTCCAAAGGAAAATATATGTTGTTCAAATCTAATCACCATGGAAAGATGAATCATTTAAATACTTTGCTTGTTTGTTATATTACATAACTTCTACAAGTATTTTAACGAAATATGACAGATGTAGAAACATTTTTCTAAAATCAAACTTCTTAAATGTCTCATAGAGAAAGCTATAAGGAAATTGCTCTAGAAGATTTTGTGTTGTGTCTCTGGTTCTTCAAAACAGAGTGATTGTCCCTCATACAGCATGACCAGACTAGTAAAGCCATAAGAAAATTGTACTAATACTAACTGCTCCAGGACACTTCAGACCATGTTTTATTCACAGCAATTGTCAGTCTGGAGAGCTAAGCAGAAAGCTTTGGCAAAACACACAGACTTCAGAAAAGAATAATAATTGACAATTGTCATCTTTGATGAAATGATTTAGAGTTTAAATATTCATTGTCTTCTGCAGCAGCCTGATGAAAGTGACTCAACTTTCCTGCATTGTCTTTACGTACAGTAGATCCCAGTCTGTGTTACTCATCGGTTCATCGTTATGAACTTCATGGCACTACTGTAGACAAAGTTTTCAATAACGTATTTTGACAAAACATGAAGAAAATAAAGTCTGATGCACTTTGCTCAAGAAAGTGGAATTTGTGTTTGGGATAACCTTGGGGACACAGGAGACCTTGGTGAAGGCTACAGCTCTGATGATGACCTCAGCTGACTTGGCTGTCCTTCCTTTCTGGGTCATATTGATGTGAAAGGCAGAGACAGCTCTGAAATCTGCTGAAGAACCACCCAGGGAGAGCCTGTACACTCCCAAATTCCGCACATCTACTGTGTGTCAGCCTGTTCTGCAAACAGAGCCCACAGCAAGCGAGACTGGAAAAGGCTTTGACTTCACTTAGCTCCTTGTTAGCCAAATCTTTAGTGTTCCATTGTGATAGAGGAATGTCGCCCTGCCCACATTAGGGGGTTGAAACTAGATGATCTTTAATCTCCCTTCCAACCCAGACCATCCTCAGAAGCTCTGAGTGGCTCTTCAAATATTTTTGTGTTTAGCTGGTATAGATTCCTTACTACTGTCTTGGTAATAAAGTGGATTGGGGAAGGTAGAGATGCTTGTATCCTAGTAGAGAATACTTATATCCCAAGCCACTTAGAAATCTGTTGAAGGGCTTTGGATAGAAAATTATCATTTGCACAATTTAAAGATCAGATTCTAAGTGGAAAAGGACTATTTGACATCATATGTCAAATATGGAGAGTTCTGAAGTGTACAAAAAGGGAAAAAAGTAAATATTTCCCTATTCCTCAGCAGTACAATGCTTCGTAATTGTTTTCTCTAGCACCTTTTATAGTAGAAAATGAAAATATAACTATTCAAATATTCTCTTTAGCTTAGAGCTAGCAGAGACCAAGATATAAGAGAAAGTCCAGGGACAAATGAAAGCTGTCCCCACTTAAGGGAAACTGGATTTGTTTTAAGTGTTTTGTGCAATAGAAGTTTCACAGGACATAAATGTAAATGCTTAGTAAACAAAGGAAAGAATTAGCCTAAGATAAACCTTTTTATTTCCCCTTCCCTGCAGATGATTTAAGTCAGGTTTTTTCAAAACAAAGTAGCTTGTATTTGTGGGAAAGATAAATTTCTGACCTCACCCATTCTAGCTAAACAAGACTATGAATTTTGCACACAAGGATGCTGCATGCCTGTTGTGCAGCTCTGGATCATCTCCTCCTGCTCCAGATAAAAGTTAACACATTTTACTGTTTGAATGAAATACATTTCCTTGCTCATTGAAGACTCTGTTCACATGCATAGTTGCCAGAGAAATTTGATTTAATTTGTCAAAATCATATTTATTCAAAAAAGTTGAAAAAATTTTGATCTACTTTAACATTTGGTGAAGATGTGAAAGGCATTTAAGAAGAAAGGAATCAATACTGCAGGGATTAAAATTCAAATTTGACATTAGCAAAAATTCTGTCACATTTCCCTCACACCCTTAAAAAAACAGATTTATTTTCTTAACACATTAAAAAATAAATGTAACTCTAGCTGCCTAATAAACATAATCCTACCCCAGACTCCTTGATCTTCAGTTTCTCAGTGCTGTTTTAGGACAAACAGTGAGTGAGGCTGGCCACTAAGAGAGGACTGAGACACTGTTGGTACAAACTAAAATCCTGCATGGACACAAAAACAGTGGGGGCATTTGTACATGACACACAGAGGACCAGGCTTGAAAGTGTTATTGCTACTTAAAAGAGCATTCACCATGAATCCATGTGAATGTGCTTTTATTCCATTGCAGCAGAAACGGTTTAAAATACTACACTTGAAAGGGATTATAAAATACACACCTGTTGGGACAAAAGAGCAGGAGGAATGCTTTTTTTTCACACTACCATAATGGGCTGAACCAAAACTATTCTAGCTTTATGAATTTAAAACCTCACCTCTCACCAACATGCATACCAAAAACGTCTAGAAAGAAACAAATCCTGAATTCATTGCAGTTGAAATTACTCAGAAAATTTAAAAATTGATGCACTTTAAAATTACGCATTAAAATGCTGCTTCATCAGCTTTGAGTAAAGGTTAGTTCCAAACCTAGCTTGTGTTTGAAAAAGGAAAGACAAAAGAATGTGGAAAGTGCTTGAAAGCTGGAGCAACCCTGGCTTTCATTCCCACTGCTGTTGTTTGCACAACACTTATTAACGCTGTGAGTTTCTTTACTGCCAACAACAAAGGAACAGCAGGTTCCCTTTTAGTCCAGTTATGACCATTGTCCACAATTCCTCTGGCTCTGAATTAAAACAAGCACACCTGGCACTGCAGGCACGCCTGGTGCAGTTTCCAGCCAGTCCCAGCCCAGGGCAGATGCCACTGCAAGGTCCTGGTTTAAGGTTTAGGTCAATCCTAAACATTCTTTCCTTAGCAGCAAACACATTTATTGAAACGTTGGCCATGGTACAGATAGAGATAAGAATGATCTGCTCAGGTTCTACTACTGTCAGACAGTAATGAATATTTTTGGTTGCTAAAGCAACCCCAAAAACTCTCCACAGAACTTTTTAAGAATCTTGATCTTAAAAACTAAACAATCAAAACCCAGTGAAGATTGGGAAGCATGATTGCTTTGAAGCCTTTTCCATTTAAGTTCTCACTTCCCAGCTATTGTGGTGACAAAGGTATTATAAATGCAAAAAAATTATTTCATCTTGAAAGATTAACTTAGTAAGATAAACACATAAAGTGCTTAAATAGCGTGCAACAAAGCAGATATTTTTCCTTTCAGACTAGGGTTTATAAAAGGTATAGGATCTTTGAATCCAAGAAAGTTACCTTGTTTTTTCAGTTACAATAAAACATTGAGGATAATCAAAGACACCTTTTGGTAATATTGCCTGATTTCTTATTCAGGAGAAGAAGGCAATAGAGATTTACTTTGCATGGAACATGAGCATTCAGCTTGGAATAAACAAGAACAAAACAACTTTTGCACTGTTTCGATTTCAAAGATAAGATGAAAGGCACTACTAAGTTTATAAATACATCCTGTTTTCTAGAAATGCTAATGGGTTCATCTTACTGTTTAGCCAAATGATTCAAGCTACTCTAATTCCTTGTCAGGTTTAATTTGTTTTCCAGAAAGTGAGAGGTAAAACTTGATGTCTGAGTAAATATATATACTTTCCTTACAGATAGCTCTTAAGTTTTTCTGGATAGAGCAAAATTCAGAGGTGAATTCACTTCTCTTAATACTGCTTATAAGAATCAATTTAATTGCAGAGTTGGAACAAGGGAGGTTTTAAATTTGGAAAATAAAATAAAGCTTTGTTTCCTACCATGTAGTAGATTTTACATTTCCCTTTCTTGTAGCTATTCTGTTGTGGTTAACAGCATCCTGTCTGAAGCATTACATGATGTGGCAAAGAATCCCCCCAGTCTGAAAGAAAGAAGGTTCATAAATAGGTTGTTATTTTAAAAGAGTTAATTTCTACAAATGGGTCTGTAGGTACCACTCTGTTAGAGATTCAGTCTTTGCTGAAGGGGTATGCAGCTCCTCTTCAGGGTCCATATTTAAGGCAAGTACCCAGAAAATTCTGGCTCCAGGAATGACTCTCAGGTGCAGAATCCATGATGTGATGCAAATAGAAAGACAAGGGTATTTTAAAATAAGGTTATTTTAGAATTTCTGTTCCAAGTAATATTATTTTTGTTCTAAATACTTCTATGTAAAACACTGATGTTGTTTTGATCTATTGCACATCATGTATGGAAAGATTTGTGTTTCTACAAGAATTTTTAAATGCATTTTTGTTTCATTTTAAAGCAGCAAAAGTGAGCAAGGTTATTTTTACAAAGCAGAAAAACAAACTGAAACCCTCAGTCCTGATGGAGATTAGAGTCTGTAAGGCAGTGAAGGCTTCACAGAGGAATCAGGACCTACAGTGGGAGGGCAACGTTTAGAATGGCTTTTGATCACAGAAAATGCTGAATTGGAAGGGACCCACATGCATCACTCAGTCTAGCTCCTGACCCTGCACAGATCCATCCCAAAAGTCACAATTTGGTGACTATTTCCAGTACATAATGCCAGGAGAGGAGGAACATCCTTTGTTAAGTTTCCCAACGCTCTGACTTGACACCTTTCTTTGTGCTAGCCCTATTCCAAGGGTTGAACAAGTCAGTTATAAATAAATTGTGGCAAATGTAAGAACAAGACTGTAGGCCCTTGGCAGACACTTAATCCTGTTGTGTCATCTTCATCTTCTCACAAGGATGGGCCATGAGCAGGACACTGCTGCCTTTGCTGGCAGAATGCAGTGCATCATCTTCACCAAACACAACTTCCAGCTGCACCAACGTTTAATTTTCAAAATAACAGTGTTGTGTTCTCCTTTAGCAGCAATTATGGAGGTCAAGTTAACCCAGATTACCCCAGGTTTTCATGCTGTTTCTCTGTTTCCTGGCTCCAGCAACGTCTTATCAGCAGGGAAGATTCCACACAGTAAAGTTTCTGGAAAAAAGTTGCCATTTTCCCACTATGAAAAGCACTTAAAGGCAAGATATGGCCTGTAAAACACAGATGGCTAAAAAATACAGACAGAAGAGCCTTCAGATTTTTCGTCTGTTGAGGATCTTTCAATCTTTCCCTCACCTAATTTCTTCCTGTACTCCCCAGAAGGAGGGAATAAGAATGAATGAGCTCTTCAGTCCTAACACCATCCAGCCATTGCACCCTTTCCTAAATCCTCCCCCCACCCCCACCACCAAATGAATTATCACCAATAAAAGGATGCTGGCATGCTCGTTGCAAATTATGTTGACATTTTAAATGGCAAGCAAAGGGTGCCTTAAGAGAAAGAGACAGCAAACACATGATGAATGAGAATTAGCAGTTATGATGACAGTTGCCAGAATTTAATTTCTTAAAGGGATAAGAAACCACAAAATTATCTGTTTGTTTGTTTGTTTTTGGTCTTTCCCCCCTTTCTTTCTTGTCCATTTAACTAATACTTTGCATTTATCTGATTGTTTAATTCCATCCAGAGCAAGGATCTCTTTGATATGTACGAGAAATTATACTAGAATTCATTTTGGGAAAGAAAATTGAAAGCTGATAGCAACAATGATAGTAATATCTGTTGATCTATGAAACAGCATGTTGTGGGAAAGCCAAAATTTAAAAAATAAAAGGTAATGAAAAAGCATAAAACAAAGAATACTGTGATTTTTAGGAATTTCAGTGCAATTTATACACTGATTCTCTGCATTTTTGAGCTGGTTTGCACAGCCTAAGAGAATTTCCTTTCCCTCTCACACTAGCTGCAGTTTAAGCTTCCTCTTTTACAGGTCCAGAAGACCAAGGTTTTTTCCTGACAAAATATTTCAGCAAAAAGGGTTATGTTTTGTTGGAATAATTAATGTGTAAGTGAGGATAGCAGAGATAATTCATTCAACCATGATTGAAACACACTAAAGTTTTTCAATATATTTTTCAATATATATTAACACCTTTAACAGTTTCTTTTCAGCCCTGCCAGTACCAGCACATGCTTGTGTGTTTTGGTGTGAGCTGATGGCCCTTGACACACTTGAGTGTGAACATTTCCATTCAAGGAGACAAGAAGACAGTGTATGGAGGAGAAGCATTGCAAAGTCAGCCTTGCTCTGTGTGTCTGTGTGTGTGTGTCTGTGTGTCTGTGTGTGTGTGTGTCTGTGTCTCTCTGTGTCTGTGTGTCCAGGTGTCTGTCTGTGTGTCTGTGTGTTTGTGTGTCTGTGTGTCTGTTTATGTGTCTGTGTGTTTGTGTGTCTGTGTGTCTGTGTGTCTGTGAGTCTGTGTGTCTCTGTGTCTGCGAGTCCGTGTGTCTGTCTGTGTGTTTGTGTGTCTGTGTGTCTGTGTGTCTGTGTGTCTGTTTGTGTGTGTGTTTGTGTGTCTGTGTGTCTGTCTGTGTGTCTGTGCGTCCGTGTGTCTGTCTGTGTGTCTGTGTGTTTGTGTGTCTGTGTGTCTGTGTGTTTGTGTGTTTGTGTGTGTGTGTGTTTGTCTGTCTGTGTGTCTGTGTCTGTGTGTCTGTCTGTGTGTCTGTGTGTCTGCGTGTCTGTGTCTGTGTGTCTGTGTGTCTGTCTGTGTGTCTGCGTGTCTGCGTGTCCGTGTGTCTGTGTGTCTGTGTGTCTGCGTGTCTGTGTGTCTGTGTGTCTGTGTCTGTGTTTCTGTGTGTCTGCATTTCTGTGTGTCTGTGTGTCTGCGTTTCTGTGTGTCTGTCTGTGTGTCTGTGTGTTTGTGTGTTTGTGTGTGTGTTTGTCTGTCTGTGTGTCTGTGTTTGTGTGTCTGTCTGTGTGTCTGTGTGTCTGCGTGTCTGTGTGTCTGCGTGTCTGTGTGTCTGTGTGTCTGCCTGTCTGTGTGTCTGTGTCTGTGTTTCTGTGTGTCTGCATTTCTGTGTGTCTGAGTGTCTGTGTGTCTGTCTGTCTGTGTCTGCCTGTGTGTCTGTGTGTCTGCATTTCTGTGTGTCTGTGTGTCTGTGTTTCTGTGTGTCTGTCTGTGTGTCTGTGTGTCTGAGTGTCTGCCTGTGTGTCTGTGTGTCTGCGTATCTGTGTGTCTGTGTCGTGAGCAATCTGCCACAATGCTGCCTGTGGCTGAACCTGTGAATTGAACCATGGACTGACACAACAGGAAAACATCTCATGCAGTGTGCCAGGACCTGAGCAGGTAATAGGGAGAATTTTTGTACAGTGCTGCGCATCAATCCTCACGTCATCCTCCTACTATCTTGCTTAGTCCTGGTCCAATGAACAGGCCTAGAAAGAATAAAAGCAAAGCTCAGCTGTGCTGCTAGCCAAGTAATTTGTTCTGGACAGATGTTCTACTTGAAGACACAGTCTAATAACACAGGCTTATTTCAGAAAATCTGACAAGCAATACTGAGACAGTTGTCAATGAAACACCAGCTACATTCAGATGAGAGATGAAAAAGTCAATACATGCCATTACAAAACCTATAATTTCAGTCCCCACCAAATCTGTCTGTTCAAATTATCTTCATTGCTACAGTTTTTTTTTAAAAAGACTTAGTTCTGCTTTGTATATTCCAAATTACTTATGTTTCCATTTTGAAAACTGGCTAGAAGCATAACTGTGTTCATGAACTGCATCATTGCC
Source organism: Melospiza georgiana (assembly GCF_028018845.1). Taxonomy (NCBI): domain Eukaryota; kingdom Metazoa; phylum Chordata; class Aves; order Passeriformes; family Passerellidae; genus Melospiza; species Melospiza georgiana. The sequence continues at coordinate 15,256,321 of NC_080465.1, forward strand.
TCAAATAAGCCCATTCCCAATCTTGAAACCTTATCTTTAAACCTAAAGAATGTGGAATAGACAGAAACCCCTGTAAAGAATCCAGCACACAGCAGTGTCTGACTTGCATGTCCCAGTATCAGAATCAAAACATTTCTCTCTGTGTTAGTCTCATGGAGGCTGTGCTCAGGGTGCTTGGCAGCATAGCTGTCATTGAAAATGAAACCTGTGAATTTTTTCATGTAAAATAATGCAGTAGTTATCACCCAATTCAGAACTCTTTCATCTTCCCCTAACAAAATTCACTTTCTTCAATTCCTATAAAAGTACTTTTTGTATACCTCGAAGCATGAAAAATATGTGTCCTATTTCTATAGTATTTCCATCATCGTTCTCCCTTTGCAGAAATTTAAGATATAGCTGTACAGAATCTGTGAGCTCCCACTGGAATGTGAAGGTCCTCATGAACTGATTCCTTCTTGGTCCTCCCTTTGCCAATCCTCAGACCTGTCAATAACACTGCCATGTAATGGGATCTCAGTCTTTTCTAGAAGTACCAAAATTTAGGAGAATAGGAGAGACAATCTTATACTCTGTCAGCCTGAGGCAGAACTAAAACCAGAGTTCTATCAACAGTCATAGGCAATCTAACAGACTGGAGTCTTCATGACTATCTTCTCAAGAGAAAAAAATGTTCTGGCCTGTTCTTGAGATGACAAAATATATAGACAAATGATATCTGAAATGATATTCAAATGAACTTATTTTGATACAGCTTATTTTGATGGCACAAAAGGAAGTATATGAGTGTAAGGGGAAAGGGGATGAGAAATACAGAGCACACTCAACAATGATTTTACAGTTCATATAAGTGGCTAATTGACCACTTGCTTCAGTTTTAGTAGAATGCCATCTGATTTTGAATTAATCTAACAATTACAATCCTGATAAAGCATGTTCAACTAACCTGCATTTTATTTATCCTAATAACTTGCAATGTAGTTTACCTGCTAGTCCTATTCAATCAATGACAAGAGGGGAAAGAAATGTTCTGTTAATTTGCAGGATGAATTTCCATTATTGTTTTCACTGTTTTTCCAGAATTATGCCCCAATCTTGTTGCCACATTGCTTAAAGCCCAGGGCCAGAAAACCTGACACTGGGCAAGAGAAAACCTGCATCATGTCTGTTTACAGACACAAGGCTTGCTGCCAGCCCAGGATTTCACTTTGGTTCTCAGCCTCTTTATTTAATTTTTTTTTTGGTGCAGTTTCTGTTCTTTTTTTCAATCTGCAGATAGAAGATGACCTTGGAGATTTGAAATCTCATGAGTTTCATTTTGGAGGTGTAGGATTTATATACTCTTCTGTATATCTTTAATGAGTCTCAACCGGAATTCTGACTTCAATATAACTTCAAAATGTCTGCACAAAAACCGCCAAAAGCCACAGAAGAAGTACACCCTTCCTTGTCTCTGGACATTCCCACTGCCTCACCTCTTCATGACAAACCTTTCTTAGTGTCCCACCAGCACATTAAACTCTGTGTAGCTGAACTGAACTCTTTCAATCTCTTTCCACCCTGTTGATGCTGGCATTGGCACTCTGCTCTGCTGCTGGGGCTTGTGACCAAGGAGGGGGTTTAGCAGCACAGTGGCCCAAGGCTGTGTAAACACAACTGCTCTATCTGCTGACATCACATGGAAGCTGAAGCATCAGTAGCTATTTCTCTGAGCAGAGTCTAAATTAATTATTCCTTGGCAGGCATTGTCAGTGTCTTTATAACACATTTACAAAGTGAATCATTATTTTTAAGTGGCAAATGGACCAATTAACTTGACGAGGAAACTAGCAGGACTGTCAAGTACTGTCTGATATCTGATGAAGTGATAAAATACCTCATATTGCCTCTGACTCTGTCCCTAAACCTCTCATACATTGCAATAGTTCAGAACGGATTGTGCCCTGTTGATCCTCTTTCTGTCCCTTCTTGCCAGGGTGATCCCCTGCTGTCTCACACACACGTGTCCACCTCCCTGAGGAAAGGGAAAGGCAACGCTCCCTGTGCCACCAAGGTCTCCATGCAAAACCAGGGCCACGAGGGGACCCCCAGACATCACAGCATGGGAGACACAAGCAGAAATGGGAACCCTTACCATAGAAAGAGCTCCTTCCACTGCTACCCTCTCTTTCTGTAATTCTCATCCTCTTCTGTATTCATCCCAGAATTAATTTACTATAACTGTGGTAAACTATTTGAATGAAGGAGTTACTCAAATTGTAAAGGGATTATGTACTTATGTTTTCAACCTCTTTGTGGGGAAAAAGAGCTGAGTTTTTACATAGTAATGAGTTGTATTTAGATCATATTAAAGCCCATGATAGTTTCCAACTTCTTATCTGAAAAAAACACCAACAAATCAACACTGCTAAGGCCCAGAATAGCATGCAGGCATCTTCCATTCAGCACCTTCAAATAAGTAGAAGTATGTGAATCACAGATAAGGAGCAGAAACAAAGTCAGGTAGTGTTTGCATGATCCTGACCAGTTGCACACAGATACCCTTGGAACTCACACATGCCACTGAAGTAGGTTCAGCCTCTTGTTGTTCAAGAGCTTTGCCACAGATGGCAGACATTATCAACCTTTTGCACATGAACACAGCAAAAACCAACTGGGCTCCCTTGCTTCTGCACAGCTGAACCAGCCCAGGTTCTCAGCCTGCTCACACTCCTCCTGCTCTTCAACCCCCAAAACTTTTATGATGTTTCAGACTGGCTAGCCAAAATTGTGTGGCACTGGTGCCCATTACTTGCTTTTGAAATGTCAGGCTGGAAGGCAGCAGAAAGCCCATCAGGCTGATCAATGCCAAACTGTGAAAATGGCTGGTGTGCTCTTGTGCTGCTCTTATGAAGCCCTCACCATGTTCCACATCCACAATGTGTCCCAAGCAAAAGTACTTCAGTGGTGTAACCTCCCCAGTGTAAGAGTTGCTTAGAGGGCAAATAGATAGAATCTATTGCAAAATAGATTCTATCTCAAAATTAATTTATTTCATTTTTTGAAAATAAGTATGATTTAAACTATCAGTTTCTTGTACTTCTAAAATAATTTTAAATAAAGCATGTTGATTTTTTTGTGAAGTATACAGAAGGAGAAAAGCTGTCTTTGATTTAGGAAATCAATATCAAGATCAGGTGGTAATTTCAGTACTAAAAAATCAAATCAAACCCTTCTGAACTGAACTGTGGTTACCTGAATGTGCCATGACAAAAAGAGCCTGGATTGTCTCTGCAGGACACTCAGCAGAAAGGGATTGATTTCAGCAGTTCTTAGAAATAAAATTCTTATATTTGATCAATGTTTAGATGTTCTTCGTGGTCAGTGCAGTGAAGTGGTTCTTTGGAAGTTCAGTTCAAATGGCCTGTTTAAAACAGTCACTATATGAAGGGGGGAACTTATCCTGAGGAGGACACAAATTTTCTGAATTTCAAAGAAAACTGGTTCTCTGGATGCCAATCCCACTTGCTATAAAAGAAGTCATCAGAAAAGTGTTGAGGATTATTCCAAGTACTAAGAAGACCAAATAGGTCTTTCTGGCAGAACAGACAATACACATTGCAGGGAGATGATACATCTCCAGATGAGAAAATGCCACAAAATCATTTTATTTTATATCCAGATTATCTCGAGTATAATATGGGGAACTGCTTCAGATATAGATATTAATGCAACTCTTTCAGTCCTCTGTACCCTTTCCTCCTCACAAGTGTTTAGGCACTAATAATTTGAAGAGGAAAGCTTGTTAAGAGATGAGGCAAGCTTGGTGTAGACTGAAACATGAAATGCCCCCAAAAAAGAGTAGCACAGAGTAAGGTTGTAATATTGACTAAAGGTCTCTGCAGCAAGCAACTAAGGTCTCAGCTACCCAGCTCAGGGTGAGTGCTTTCCACTTAAACTCTGCTGTTTCCAAAAACCTTTAAATATCCTGGACAGAGGTCCAGAATAGGAAAAATCACCATCACTCCAAACAGAAGGGTTACTCTGCTTTGGTACAGATGAGTTTGTTTCCATTCCCAGAGTCACAGAGGCAGTACCATCCCTGGCAGCAGCTCCTGTGGCTGGAGACCGTATCCTGAGTACACTAGGAAGAACAAGCATCAGCTGGTGGTTTTTCCTTTTTTTATTTTTTGCCTTTAGCCATCCCTTCCTCCCCGCCTCAGTCATCTCAGCAATCTTGTTCCCTTCATTCTCTGTTGGGAAATGTTTTTTTACTGGTCAAATCTTACCTTGCAAGTGCCTGACAAGAAGCAAAACCACTAAGTTTGGCAACATCAAAACTTTTTTTTTTTTAGTTAAAGTATCCTAAGAAATCCACACCCTGCCCTGTAGATATTATGGCAGTTTTTGCTCTCCTAATGCAGGTATTGGGGTCCTTCAGGTTCACATTAGAGTTATGTTAGCGTAGTAGAGAAAATAAATCAACCAATGCTCTGACTGAATCTTTAAGATTCCTGAATTACCAAAATACAAGTTCAGCTCACTCATTTGCACTCGCACTAGACTCCTACATCTGCTTAGAAGCAGACAGCAATGCTTATAACATGTTTTAGTGACAGCTGTCACAGGGGAACAAACCTCAACGCCTTTGTGACCATGGCCTCCTACTCTGTCATTTTTCACTGGGAGATGGATTGGTTGTTTAGATTTTATTCCTGTAATTTTACCCTTGTTTCTCCATCATAAGGCTAAAATGGAATTAAGAAGTTCAAAGAAAGATGGCGTATTTGACTGAAGAAACTCACAAAATGTATTAGATCGATTACTCATTCTGGGATCTCCTTGCTCCTTCTGCAAGCCGCCTCTGCTCCTTTCCCCTGACTGTGCCTTGGCACACCACAGCAGGCAAATCTGCAATGGCCCACATCTGTACTATGGAGGTGGAGCAAAATGGGCTTTCTGCAATGAATCACTCCGAGTAAAACTGTGAGTCATACAGAAGAATTCTCCAGTCTTCAGATGTGAACAAAACAGCTTGATTTTAGCTGCCACATCTGCACTCCCTCAAATTCACTGTGAGATCAGCTGGCCAGGAGGCATCTTGTGTGTTGCTCCCTCCACAAGAAATTCTGCCTTGCCTGCTGCCAAGCCTTGCACTACAATGGAGCACAAGTAATGGAAAGCCTGCTTTGTGTACTTCCCTGAGACCAAGGGGAGAATCTCTGGAGATCTGCAGAAGTAAAACTTCTGATCTTCTGCTTTTTTAACACTGACTTTGAGCATCATAATGGGAACAGCATCTTATGTGTATTCATTCATCTCTGGAGAAGGCACAGAGCAGGGAACCAGAGAGTTGGCAGGGCTTCCTGCCGCAAGATATTTTCAGGAGAGCAGAGCAATACTAGGTGTCAGAGCTCTGTTTTGGTCAATACCTTGACAAGAAGGGGTTCTGCTTGTTCAGAAGAATGCTCAGTCTTAACCTCAAATCCTCAAAATTACAATTGTCATCGCACCATGTCAGGGTCCTACTATTTCTGCCATTTGGAAAGAGGTGCCAGAATGTTGGTTTTTTCAAAGACTGATTAGAATTTCTTGACAGATTACTTTTCATTAAATTAAATAATGCTCCAATTAATTTATCTGTTAGAAGACATTCTTAATTTAGCAAATGCTGAGGAAAATGCTAAAATTATCATTATATTTCCGACAGAAACACCACTGAAATCTGGTAATTGATAGCTTTGCTGTTTTCTCTGATGGACTGAAAAGCTTTTAAGGCTAAATTCTCTAACCATGTTCATCTTCGGAAATTACTTTTGTGAAATCACACATTGAGTTCTTGCTGAGAAATCTCATTTTAGTAATTTTTAACACAATTTATAATGCATAAAATAAATTAGCTTTTGCAGCTAAGCCAGCATATTTTTCTTCAATTTTTATCTCTTTCTAATATATATTTGACCTTGAAAACGGCAGTGTCTGTAGGATACTGCAGCCTAAGAACAAAGAAATAATTTCCATTCCATCACTATGGTTACACTTTCTTCTATCCCTAGCACTGAGCCATCTGGAAGTATTTAATAGAGTCCTCAGGAGGGCAAGAAAACTTCATTTAATATTATTTAGTTCTGATTACACAAACCCAGACATTCACAAACAAACATACATGGCAGAGCCCTGGCTGTAGCAAATGACTGTGATATCCTAACATTGCATATTGGATAGGACCAACAGTAGAGATTCAGGGTACCATGGACCTCCATCCCTCACAGGCAATTTTTCTCACTTTCATGTTCTCATGCCTGCTTGTCTCAAGTGGTTCAGCCAAAATACAATGCAAGCACCAAAGCCTTGGTGGGCTTAGCTCAATGTTAGCTTCACAGACACCTGCGAAGACAGACACGATGATGAAGACAGACTAGAACCAAGGGTCATGGCTTCCCTCTGATCACTGTAAATTTGATTTGGAAATAATTTTGAAATGTCCTTCAATGCCTATCTTTATTCTGATCAATCAAAGCAAGCCATAGACCCAGGAAGAGGGAATACTTCTTGAGAAAAGGAAGAATCTTTATGCTGATGGTTCTGCACTCTTTCAAATAACTCTATCACCTCTTTGCAGCTGAATGACATGGGTCAAAATTGTTCTATTTCTTCTCTTTTCCTATGATGCTGTCTTGGTTTTTTGCCTTTTTTTTTTCTATGTTCTCTTTATTCTTTGGAGATATACTTGTAATTCTGTAGCCTATTATTGTGTTCTGGTTAGTTATCCTAGTGCTTTTCTATGCCCTTTCCCTAAACAGAAAGACAAAACAAATTCCAGAGCTCCAAGCCCCAGGAGGTACAAAGCCCCAGTGCTACCTTGGTTCTTCCTGGCCATCAATGTTGGAAAACAGCCCTTTAAGTCACATTTTCATTACGAAGAACAGCTACTGCCAAGGTGGGGGCTCCAGAGGAGGAGCCTGACCTGGGTGGCGCTAGGAATTGCATCACCACTTGTCCTCCTAATTGGTGCTTTTTTTGTCAATTATGCTAATTTGCCCAACTTATAGGAACTGTATTCACCCACAGTGGGTGGGCCTTTGTGGACATTCTCTATGATAGCTCCTGGAGGCGTCCAAATAAAGATCCACTTTTATATTACCTCCTGTACTAAAATCACCCTGAGTTTCATTTCTAGGTTGAAAAGGCAACACTTAGATAGAATCACTATATTTGACACTTTTGACACCTTTTTTTCAATAAAATTCTTGCCTTCTGGTGGCTAGAACATATCCTGTATTTATACAGTATTTGTGCAATGTTCTGTAACAGGAATATCTCCTCACTAAGAAAAAAAGTTCACCAAAACCACATTTATTAGTGTCACAGTATAAAAAATTCTATCTGTCATGTGAGCTCAACTCATCAGAGACTTCATTCAGATCTAGGAAGAATTGCTAGGAAATAAAAACCTGAAAAAATAGAAATTTATTTCCAGATTCCAATTCAGCAAAGACTTCTTGATCCTGAAAAGATTAAGCATGTGTTGAACTCAAAGCAGAGCATCATACCTGATAATCCTCAGCTCTATGTCATGGTCTTTAAAGTTCAGCTCTTTCTTTGATAGCTTCCTTTTTCCTGCATTGTTACTGAGCAAAAGTTTTCATACCTCATGAAGATTTAAACAAATATTTGGTGCGGGTTTTTTTCAGAGTTTAAAAAGAAAAAAAATATAGGCAAGTTAAAAAAAATTATCTCCACCAAAAGCCACACTTGATAAAAATTAATATTTGTCAAAAATAAAACACACAGCACTTCATTTTTAAATTATATTTCTCAAGAAAACTTTTTTGAGAAGGAGTTATCATTAAATTCTTTTCAGACAACCAGCTCCCCTAGAGTTCTCGTGTTACAAAAAATTTGATGTCATGTTTCTTGTTTTATTCAGTTCCTGATAAATACATTTTTCTCCTGGCCTACAGGTTCCCACTGTTTTCTCTTCCACACTGCTACCCTCATCTATTTTTTGGGTGGTGATTTTTCTTATTTTCATCAAACACCATTATTCTGAAGCACTACCTCTTGTGCTCTGTGGTGCAAAGGCAGTTTGGGTGGTCACCCGCCCCAGGGGAATAATGCCCACTCAAGGTAGCTCGGCTCTCACCTGCCCCAGCTGAGCCCCACACTACCTGGGCCTTCACAGAATTGTCCTTTTTAAAACCACGTTTTAAAACCATGACCATCTGAAAAACAGGAAACCTTGCTGACACCTATCAAATATAGAAAAACATATCAGCCAAATAAACTATCCACTTTGTATTACAGTTCCTGTCTACCAAGACCATTTCCACACTGATGTTGATGACAAAAGGAGCCTAATTTTGGCAAAACATTCCTCAAAGAAATTTGTGCCGGGCACAGCAAACAGGCTCAAAAATGGTACTTTATAACACAGAAGACATAGGATGAAAGCCCACCATAACCTATCTCCTCAGCCAAGATATTACCTCCCACCAAACATGAGCCCTCTCCAAATAGGGTTTCTTACCTCATTCACTCAGAGTGCTACAGGAATCAGCTGTACTGTCGAGAGGACATCAAGAAAGGAACTCCTGAAATGTTGCAAGAGAGAAAGGAAATAATACTCTTTCCTGCAGCTAACCTCAGACGGATAAATAGTATATCTTATAGGGATATAATATAAGGTTCAAGGATATGAGGATACATCCTATAAGGTTCAGGCCTTCAAGAGTGCAAACAGAGCTGAAAAGCTGAAGAGATTCATCCTGTGCTGGGAATAAGGAAGAGGTGACAAAAAGCCCACCCCATTCTGAGCCATGCTTGGTCAGCCCAAAACCTGAGGTGGAGCTGTGGTCTGACTTCTCCCAAGACAGAGGGGCAGAAGCTGAATGTCAGATTACACCCATTTTCTTCCAAATTTCTCTCCCCCTCTCAACTATCCAGAGTTTGGTACATTTTTGAGCTTCTACTACCATCCCTACTTGTACTTGTCTGAAACAAAGTGACATCATATTTGTGTACTTAATAGGAGGAATTCTAATGTGGTCATCCTAAATCATACAAATCATCAGCAAAGTGTCATAGCACTAGAAGAGCGGCAAGTTTTCTGCTGTTTACCCCTTAGCTTTTCTAGTAGACATGAAAGTAGCTGAATGGCATATTTTATCACCTTTTATTTATCTTGTATTTGTACCCAAAAGTAACTGAGCTGGGGATATGCCCTTCATTGTCTATAAAGGCACTGATAGTTCTTTTATGAGTGTCGGGTACAAAGAGACCTCAGGATCTACACAGAAATTCCTGTTGCATTAGCAATTCTTTTGGCTGAACAGTGTAGCTCAAGTTGTGAGGCTCTCACTCATGTAACCCATATCTAACCCATATCTACATAAATCTTCTTCAGGATGTTAGATGTAATGACCAATTCTACACTGAGCAAAATGAAGAGGTGTATGTCAAAAGGAAAATAAGTACTTCCCCTTCTCCCTAGTAGAAATGATAGGAGAATAGAAAAGAGAATCCCTCAGTTCCAGGTATGAAGGACCAGTAACGTTCTCTATTTTGAAATATGACAGAGTGGGATTTTTATGGAGCTGACTTAATATAGTTTGAGAATGCGCTGTGGGAGATGATGAATTTGAACAATGTGACTTAAGCTTCCTGTACAGGGTTAATTCCTGGTTGGGCAATTAAGAAAAGGAAATGACTGCATGCAGCGAAAGCCCACATGATGTCCACTAGGTGTATTTTGGAGCCATAAAAGCAGTTTCTTAGTGCCCCTTTCTAGTTTCTCTCTGGCAGGTTTCCAGCCCATTCCTCTAGTACTGACAAACTGTTATTTGTCTGGGTTTTTTGGTTTGGTTGGGTTTTTTTTGTTTTGTCAGGGGAAGTGGGGGGGGGGTGCTTTTTTTTGAAATTTCAACAATCATAGTTTTGAAATTATCTTCAGATAATGTATTGGGCTGCGAGTGAGGATAATATAGGGAAAAGTGGTAATAGCAATTAACAGTAAGGGGAGGTTTTTAGAAAAATGTCACTTTTCAAGAGGAATTGTAACACTATTTTCTGTTAACACAATTTTCCTTTTCATAGGTAACACATAAATAAGAATATTTTTTAGGATCATCCATATTGACAAATTAGCAGACCTCTAGAAACTATTTTCCTTGTGTTCCTACTTGGCCAGACATTTAAACTTTGATTCCTACTTCATCTCTTTAAGTTTTCTTACAGGAGTATGAATCCATGGGTTATATTTTCTGAAAGACGTAAAAATTATTGTTTGCAATATGAATTTCTGGTCTGGAACAAATATCTATGCATATATGTCTACATATATACATATACATAAAAAATATATATATATATACTTTCTTTAACCAGATGAGTATATGAAGCTCGCATAATGAATTGGTGTATTGACCCCAACTACGCACATTTGACTTCAGAAATTGTCATTTTAAGATTTCTTTCTATTAATTATATCTTGGCCTGGAGTCTTCCATGATGGGGACTTCCTTCAGGCTGAATGTTTTTGGAAAGTTTAAATGTTTCATATGCTAAAAATCTCTCTATGATTCATCTTTGAACAGAGAGCATTACGTTATGCTTTGAAGAAAAGATGCACAATGTTGCAAGGGAGTTATTTTTTTGACAAGAATAAGCTCTTTATTGCCACCATACCTTTGAAAAAATAGCACTTCCCTCTTGTTCAGCCCAGCAGATATGCCCAGCAGTGGGTGTAGCTGTTTCCTTCACAAATACCCCAATCTTTACACCTTCTTCATGATCAGAGTTCTGTGCTTGCAGAGCCTCAATGAATCCACATCCAACCCTAAAACAAGAGCAGGGAACCTATTACTACTGGAATGACCACCCTACACAACATGTGGGCCTCACCTCATCTAATCAAGGAGCAGACCATGATATCTGGACCTGTGCAAAAGGGCCAAGGACAACCGACTGGGATAAATGGCTGGGAAACCAAGTTTGAACCAGGAAAATAAGGTCAGAGTTTGGTCAGATTAGGGACAGAAGAGCCATTTCTCAGTCCCTGTGAATTGAAAAGGCCTTTGCAAAACTATGAGTAAAGAATTCTCAGTATCTTTATGTAAAACAGGAACCAGATTAAAACTGCTCAACTGCCATTATATTTGCCATTATGTGTTGATAATCAACTTGCATATTTTGACCTCTTTATTGTGAATATAGACTTACACGTCTCTAAACAGCACTGATTAGGTAGAAATAAATCCACGCTAAAATTTTGGTGCAATTGAAAATTATTGTAGATTTGCCTTGAACTTCAGCTGACTCCACAGAATCTTGATAAGCAGCACATCTCATATTAACCCCTTCTTCAGGAGTTTTGGGCTAAAGGTGTCATTATTATTCCATTCGGCTTCCAGTGGCGCGTCAGAATTCATAGCAGCACAAAAAATGTCTATTCTCTCAAACAACTAGCAGCAATCAAGTAGTTTCTGAAAAAACTGGGGTACATATTTCAGTCTCTATAAACATCATAAAGCATAAAGAGGAGATGAAGGAACAGCATCCTGTCACAAAAACCCCTCCACTTACAGCTGATGCCTTTAAAGGAAACAAAAAGTTCTCATTAGGCCTGGTATTATCAATCCAAAGGAAAAACAAAAACACACACAGACAAACCCCCATCTTCACAAAATCCCCATTGCAGTAATCTTCCACTGCAAAGAGCAATATTTTTGGTGTTTACATGCTTCATGATTTAAAATATGAGGCAAGAGTCTTGCAGCACAGCAAAAAACAACTTGCAGCACTATAAATGCAAATGTAGAGAAAAAAAATTATCCTTTTACTGGAACTACTAGGTGATCCTTCAAGCCTTTGAGTAGATTGCAGAGAGAAAAAAAATAAAACAGAGACTAGCTATTTTTTTGTAGATGTCATCAGCTGAAAAAGATCAAAAATCTTTAGGTATTGTACAGGTTAATTGTGACCATGGTCACAGGGGTTTTCAGGCGAAGGGAGAGACAAGAATGTTCACTCCATGTTCAGAAGGCTTGATTTATTACTTTATTTTATATATATTACATTATAACTATACTAAAAAGAAATAGAAGGAAAGGTTTTCTTTCAGAAGCTAGCTAAGCTAAGAATAGAAAAGAAAAGAATGAATAACAAAGGATCTCTCTCCAGATAGCTCGGTCCTTGATTGGCCATTAATTGTAAACATTCAAGATGGCCCAATCACAGACACCCCTGATGCATTCCACAGCAGCAGATAACCATTGTTTACATCTTGTTTCTGAGGCCTCAGCTTCTCAGAAGGGAAAATCCTAAAGAAAAGGAGTTTCACAAAAAGATGTCTGTGACAGTTAATGGCTTGTCCTTGGTCTGCAGCTGCTGAAATATGGGATTTCTCTGTTGCTTCATTTCATGCTATGAAAAAATCAAAGAATTTAAACCATCTAGGTATGGCTACTTCCAGTGAAAACAGGTAACTCCGAAGACTGGAAAGCCTAGTTTTTGCAGAAATACATCAGAAAAACATATTTTTCCCCTGAGATCCCAGGCCACTCCAAATTCACTTTGTTGTTTAGGCAGATAAATGAGGATGTGTCAGCCATCTTCAGAGGTATTTAGCTCTCTGTCACTGAATTTGGGTCCCTTCAGGGCAGCCTGAGGTCTGAAAGGAGAAAAATTAAGAAGAAATTAAGTTTGCTTCTTAATAGCTTTATCCAGAACTAGAGAGAGAAAATTCCATCACCAACACAGAATTCCTGCCTGCTGCAAGGGAAGTGAGTGTCTACTGAGCCCAGTGCCACACAGACCAACCAAGTCAATGGCATGTTTATTTTTTACTGCAGGCCTGCCTTTGAAAATCCTACCTGCGGTCTTGCAGCTCTGCTGAAAGTAGTGAGGGCGCAAAAAGGAGCACACTCCATTTTCTGCCCTCAGTACACACAGTACCACACTCAGTTCCTAGGCTGGGGCTGTCACCATCAAGGTGCTCGAGCTCCACACAGGTGTCAGACAGGGAGTGACTCAACTGCACCGACCACATTGCCATGGGGCAGGGAGAGCAAGTCGCCAAAACCAAAGAAAACAAAGTGATGTAGGTCAGGGTCAGGTGATGTAGTGAGTAGGTCATTGCACAAATCTCCCCAAAAGCTGCGCTGTAAATGAAGTCCTGTTTCTAGAAGACTTTGCATATTTTATGTGTAATAAGAGATCTGCTCAGCTACTCACTATAGTGGGAGTTTTAGCTCCTGAGTCCAGCTGCTCAGGGTGCACTTGTGCTCAGGTTATCCTCTGCATCTATTAGCACAAAACACATTACTTTTCCCATGCCTGACTCTGCTTAGAGGGGAGCAGAGTGGGAATCTTCTGCTCTTCTCTTCATTTCTGTGCCATGTGAGCAACCTCTGGTAAGTTTTGCCTTTGTCTGGGGTAACACAGGACTGAACAGGACAGAGAGTCACTAAGAGTGCCTTTGCTGGGCTGCATGCCTATATCATAAAGGAAATGGGAAGGTTGCCGTTGCAGAAATGGTGAGAGACAAAGAGCACTCAAATCTTCCCGGAATCAATGTGATTTGATTCAAGTCCAGCAGCAAATGGCTCTTAAAGTAGTACATAGTTTATCACTTTTAGAAAGCTATTAGAGTTCTGATATATTATTAATTAGATGAAATAGGAAAAAAAGACACAGCAGATACCCATTACTATAACACAGGCTGTAAATAGTCTAACTATTAAATTTTTCAAGTCTTCTAGGTATAACTATATTAATGCTTTATTTAAGAAATATTAATTTCCTATCAAAGTGAACAGTCCTATCAAACATAGTTCATGCATGTTGTGCAGGTGATGCTAAATGTCCTGTGGACATAAACAGGGTTCATTCAATTTTCACTTCAAGGTCTGTCTCATTTTAATGAATGCACATAAATTGTGTTTAAAGAGGATGTATATATACAGCTCTACCAAAAAGCTATTTTCAACTACCACTCCACTCTAATAATTCCTAATTTCTATAAGACGTATTATTCTATTGAAGGGCTGTTAATTATATTGGACTAAGCATATCAGAAGTCAATTGGCATGCTACAGATTTCTCTGGGATAGAGTAGGAGTCCTACAAAGGTAGTTCCAATGTTTTTAGTGCTCTTTAGATAACATGAACTTCTGAGAAATTTTTGGCAAAATAGGTTTGGCAGCAAGATGAGCAGCATAAAGCTCTTTAGGGTTCTCAGCAGAAAAATTACAAGGCTAAATCCTACCAGAGAAGGCACAAGAAAAAACTGGCTGATGAGTATTTCTACAGGAATAGCTTCCATTAATCACCTTTTGAGAAAGCAGGCGGTTATTTACTTTTCAGGAAAAGAGATTATAAGTGCCACTAACTTGTCTTCTTTTCCTGGTAAGTTTAGATACCCTGTTGAGTAGGAATGTGCTGAGGTGAAGCATGAGAGAATAGAAAAGAACTCCATTTGAGCCAAATACACCCTATTATACAGCTTCCAGCATTTCAAGATATCTTTGCTCAGTTGGACAGCAGCATATTCCTAATTTTAACATTCTATATAGACTACTCTGGTGTGCTGGAATCAGACTGCTGTAAAGAAAATTATGTTTAAAAAGCTGGAGCTGCTGCTTTGCAGGAGGTTTACTGAAAAATGGCTTTTAATTATAACCATACAAATATAAATATATTCATTGTGCTAATGCCATATAATCCATAGTAATATAATTTTCAATTTCTAATTTGTATTATCATTTTAAGACTTAAAATCTGAAAATTGTATTCCACACCACTACGATTCATTGTAAGTGCTGAATATTAGCAGAACAGCTCTGCATGCGCATTGCCCACACTCCACACAGGACCATGAACAATGATGCTCCTTGCACCTCAGCCTACATGGGGTCCAAGATTCAACATTTTAAGTAGTTTTGGGATTATCTCTGCAATTAAATTCCTCCTCACTAAGTGTTTGTGACCAATATCCCTATCATGGACACAAATAATCCACGCATACACTTGGATGTTAAAAAGCTGTTTTCATGTTTCTCCAAGTAGAATAAGAAACATCTTTAGCAAAAAAACAAGCTTTTAGTTTCCTTAAATTCAAGAAATTATGACCTGAATCCAAACTTGCAGTGCAGCACTGTACTAAGGCAAGTAAAATATGCACAGGTACATTTGAATTATGTGTAGTAGCCATTCCAATCTGCAGAGATATTACATACAGGCAAAATAATACTTGGGGTACACTAATGCTACTATACTAACACAGTAGTTGCTACCTCTGCCAGGGATAAAATAAAAGGGCGCAGCTGGGTGATGGATGACTGAGAGCAAATTTTGGAGGTTGTTATTCTAACAAAGCATCATCCCAGAAAGAGCTCATCCCCTCTGGCCACATCTCAGGTGTTTGCTTTGAAACTCTGGCAGCAGCAGAGTCAGAGAGTTCTGCTGTTGTTGTGCCAGGGGAAGGAGCTGTCAGGGAACAGGGGACCTGGCCCTGGGGCCAACCTGGATGTGCAGCAGGTGTGGCACAGAAATTCTCACAGGAAGGCAGAGCCAGAGAGCATAGAGGAGGAGACTGATTTGCTGATTTTTAATTAAAAAAATTAAGAAATGAGATATGGTCAGAGATGAAGTTGAAGAAAATCGCAGTAAAGCTCCTTGGCCAGCACTCCCAAAGACAGCAGATAGATAGATAGATAGATAGATAGATAGATAGATAGATAGATAGATAGATAGATAGATAGATAACAGGAGAAGCCTTGACTAGCCCATTTGCCTGGAGAGGCTGCACAGAAAATGGTTAGGTCTTTTCTCACATATAAAATCTGGGAGACAAATACTGCAGATAAAAGGAACCACAATGTGGAAAGCAAGCTCAGGGCAGTAAAGAACTGAAGCACACATCTCATGAACCAATGCCTGCATATAGGCTAGGGCTGTGTAAAAGTGAATGTCTGCCTTTTTGCAGCAGTATTCATAATCTTCTGTATGGCTTTGGGTCATCTTCTTAGCAGAAGTTAAATAAATATTTAAAATTGTGCAGGTTTTCTTGGAAAGCCTACAGATACACCTCTATTAAAGAGGTGAGGCAGGGTGAAAAACTAGTGTAACAAAGAGATTTTTATTTTGCATACAGTCTTTCTTTTGATATCAGAAGGGAAAAATATAAAAAGGTGTCTGAAACAAAACTCCCATCAAATTCCAATGGGAATTGCACATTCAAATCATTGCATAGAGTTGAGAACACTAGTCAGAGAGTAACAACTTCACACTTCTTGTCACAGGAAGTGACAGTTTACTTTATTAAATTGCTATGGATAAAACACAGCCAAAAAAAATAATTTTCCCCTTCATACTGGCTGCCTTACTTCATATTTTAAAACTGACCACGCTTCTATTTCATACTGTTTAATTTTCATTCATTCATAAAAATTATTCACCTTAGTCATAAATAATTCATTCTTTGTCCAAAAATAAAATCTTCCATCATCTCTGCCCAGTAACTAGTCTAGGTGTCATTTGGATTGTATTTCCCACCTTTCTAACACATAACTACAAAAGTAAAAGGAGAGCAAATGAGAACTGGGGAAGGATATAGAATGTACAAGAAGTTTCAATCACATGAATAATAGCTGAGGTCTTATACAATTTTGGGAAACCTACAAAAGCATTTTGATAATTATTACACTGACTGTTTAGTTGGTTTCTTTGTTGGTGGTAGTTTGGGTTTAGGGATTTTTTGTACACACTTTCTGTTTTTTGGGGTTTTTTGTGGTTTTTTTGGGGTTTTGATTTTTTTTTTTTAAGATGGCCAAAGAATTATAACTAATAATTGCTTGTGAATTAGATTGCATGCTATACTGTGAACAGAGATATGAAACAATGGATACCCTAGAAGGGGATAAAAGCTAAAAAAATCTCTTTTTTTTAAGCTAAAACCCACAAAAACTCTCTAAGGACACAACACTGATAAAAGGAAGCCCTGCTTATCAGCAGTGATGCACTGTCCAATCAGTTGAAAAGAAGGAAAAAGTTAAATATCCGGAATGAGAATAGAAATAGCACAGCAGTAATCAAAACAAGTTCATGATTTTCAGACCACTTCCCTTCTAACCCTATATGTGATCATTCTTGCTAACATAATTTACCAATCACCAGCTTTCATCCTTCCACAAATTAAAATAATGAAAAATCTACTGTGAAACATAGATTCAATTTTGGCATCTAATGACCCATTGCATACTTGGAGAAGGAAGCTAGAATCATCTCTAAAAGCTAAATTCTGCACCTTGTCCTCATATGGTTTAGTGAAAATACTGTACAAATTTCAATATTTTTTAATGCCTGGTGATCTTTTCTGATCCATAACAATCAACCTGCTGATTTTTTATATTACGCATGTAGTAATGAAAGGACAGGTAGGATCTTTCGAAGGTTTATGGTCACCATCTTATTTGTAATGTAGAAAGAGTGGTTTTTCTCAGTTATACAGGCTGCAAAGTGTAGAAGTTTAATACACCTCTGAGAAAATTGAAAATACAAGGCTAGATTAAAAGTATGAGAAATATCTGTAAAACAGAGCTCCAGACACTTATTTTCATTTGTTGACAGAACCAAAGGCCACATTTATGCTTTCCAGAAAAACAGGAAATGTGTTTGAATAGACCTCTGACAGGTATTCTTAGGTGCAAAATGACCGAATTGCAGATCAGGTACCTTATTGCCTCACAGCAGGCAAGGAGAAGAAAAATCACTACCCTGAAAAACTGAAATGTGCTCTAAGAAGGCAAAATTCCCACCCCAGTGGCTATCCACAAAGCTTCTTTCTAGGACTGAATTATGACAGTGTGATTGAATTATCAATATGTGACAAGCCTCTATTTGAAGTCACTAGAATCAGGACTGGATGTCCTTTGCTATCAGAGAGAATGCATCAGAATAGTATGCACTGGTTAATGTTTATTTTATTGAAAATATTAGAGAGCAGGTATTTTGGATGACATGGATTTTAACAGGACTGTACTGCTCTTTACCTAGCTTCAGTCTCTGCATTATTAACTAAAGGCTGTGAGCATAACTTTTAACTAATATCTGCAGTGCAAGTACCTCCATGTGTACTGTGGTCATCCACAACACAGAATAATTTCACTCTTCAGTAAGTCATATGGCTCTTTTACTGAGCAGGGTACAGTGTGATAAAAGAAAAGTGGAAAAAGAAAAAAGAAAAATGAACAGAAACCTCAACTGACAACATTAATTCAGTCACAAATCTCTTGAAATGCCAAGAGTGGCTGATCCTAATTTAATTCAGTGTTTTTCCAATATATGATCAAAGGAAACTATATTTATGCAATTTATAGTTATTGTCATGGTATGTAAGGTATACACTAGCTTATCACTACCAGGAATCCAGAAGCACACCAAATAACATTTTTGTATTCATTTCTTGCAGAATAACGGCATTGCAGCTGTAATAGTATTTTTAGTTAGAGGGACAGGTTCCTACCATTTATCTTGTGTCACTGGGAACATAAATTACTTAGAGATTTGCAATTTCCATGGTGAGGAAAACAGGTACAGAGCAGTGTGTGGAAACAGTATACAATCTCCTGCCTGTTTTTGTTTCTTCTGTCAGCATGAGACCTGAACCAGACCTGAGGAAATATCTTCATTCTACTCAAGGGAGCTGCATTTTTTGTGTGGATGAGAGCAGTGAGATTGCTCATTTTCTCTATGGGACATAAAGTCTCTCTGCCCTGACTCTCCAACATTCAGTCTGTGACTCCACACTACTCTGTGTGCACTACTCTTATGTCAGTGTGCAAACACATCATTGAAATAACAATGAAGTAATGAGCCAACAAAATGAAGAGGATTTTCATTTTCAAATTCACCACTTGGAAAGAATCCCAAGTGTTGCCAAGTACATATATTTTATAGTATGAAAGATAAAATAAAAAGCAAACATTTATCAGTAGTAACAACAATTTTCAAAATCATTTTGTTAAAATTGCCCTAGAAAGATTTGTCTTTCTACCTGAAATAGAGAAATAACTGATAACAAAATAAAATAGCTCTTCTCCTAGGTAGCCTCTCATCTGGACAAATAGTGTTTGCTGGTATGCATACATCCACACAGTCTTACTAATTTCTTTTCCAGTTTTTTCTTAGTCATTCTGAGATAAAGCAATCAAATGGAGTGTTTCTTTCTGTCCTTTGTGACTGTCACAAAACCTGAAGTGGAAAGATTGTATTTTGGGGTAAAAATAAGTGTTGTAAATCAGCTCTGCTTTTAGTGGCTTTACTAAAAAACCCAATATCCTCCCAAAAATGACCCCAAACCAAACAAAAACAAGCTCAGCAAGCCTCAAAAGCAAATCAAACCTACTAGAGACACTTTTATTTTTATGTACATTTCTCTAATTTCAATTTTCCTCTCAGAAATCTGAGAACATTTTTTCCCCTAAGAACATTGTCCCTTCAAGTGCTAGGTTTTAGGGAATTTTTAGCTTGTGTTGTGCAAGGAGCTGGAATTGACACAGCTGGTTTTCCCAGAAAGGAATGGCAATTTAACATAGCTGTGTGGTGCAGGAAATTGCCAAGTACAAGTGATGCAGCCCCAAGATCAGGCGTGAGCTGGGGGCCAGGTGTGCCTGGTGCTGCAGCAGAATCTGGTATCAGCTGCTCCTCTAGAACAAAGCAATCCCTGGAGCACAATCCCTTTCATTCAAATTGATGCACTTATGCAGAGAGCTGTGCTTGTGATTCATTCTGTCACTTCACTGTTGCCTACCTCTTCTCCTGCAGTCCTGTTTATTTTTTCTCAACACTCAGTGGCACTGATAAAATTCTCTCTTCTAAAGCATTACATGAACATATCAATCTCACTGTTTGTCTTGGTCCACTGCAGAGAATTGTTGCAAAACTTGACTTGTTTTTGTCATGGTTTTCTGTGTCATAGGAGTGAGCATGAATGGCTGGGCTGCAGTGCTGCTCAAGGCTGGGCAGAGGAGGCTCCAGAGACACCAGGAACTGACAGAAGGCACAATTTCCAGTAGTAAAGCACATTTTCTCCTCAACTCTAACCGACACAACGATGCAAACAATGAAACTGAACCTCCCTGAAAAAACGGTTATGGGCTCAGCGAAATAACCAGCGTGTGAGAAAGTCTGGCCATGGAACATGAAAAATCACAGAGTAATTTGCTTGGAAAACATAGGGTAGAAGTCAAGAGGAGCAAGAGACCTCAGGAGAGGTATTGCAGGTTGATATCCCAGTATGTGCACACAAGTGCATGCAGAGGGGGAACACTCAGGAAGGACAAAAGTTCCACTTGCAGCCACAAACCCCTGGCTTTGCTGCAATGCAATCCAGTGGGTTGGACCAAAGACCTTCCAAAGTTCCCATTATCCTGACTTGTCCTCAGATCTTACAGCCCAAAATGTTATGACATCTTTACAAAATAGAGAGTTCTCCTTATTTTCCTGCTGGAGCCAGAAAATCCAGAGAAATGTAATTTTCCTTGGGTATCACAGGAGAACTAAGATTAAAAATATCTGAAATGCAAAGCTGGAGTCTTGGATTGTAGTAAAAAAATTACTCAAACTCTCATAGGTGTTTATTATGGATTCAGATTTGTCCAAGGTCAGATGCAGTGATTAAACTCAGCCTAAATACATCTGAAATCACAAAACACAGTCCAGAAAAACTTGCTGTGCTTCCACCTACAAAACAAGTTCACAAATATGAATCTTGAAATGTTGGCTATGTTTCTTAGTAGGAAAGTTTCCTATTAACTCAATTTATCCCAAACTATACCAAGTTACAACCAAAATAATTTTTCTTAGCTGTAGAAGAAACAAAAACAACAATAACAAATTTTGAAATTTTATTTCTCTTAAATTTGCATCATTATTACTGTAAAAAGTCAAGACTATCAAACTCTACCTTAGAATCATAAAATAGAATCATAGAATGGTTTAGGTTGCAAGGGACCTTAAAAACCCTCTATTTTCAGCCCCTCTGCTGTGGGCAGGGACAGCTTTAAGCAAAACAAGTTACTCAACATCCCATCCTACCTGGCTTGAACACCTCCAGGCATGAGGCACCCACAACTCCTCTGTGCTGCCTGTTCTACTGCTTCACCACCCTCACAGTAAAGAGTCTCTTCTTAGTGTCAAACCTAAGGTTCACCTCCTTCAGTTTGTACTCATTAATCCTTGTCCTATCAATAAAATCCCTGATGAAAAGCCCCTCTCCAGCTTTTCTTGCAGGCTCCTTGCAGATACCTGGAGGCTGCTATGAGGTCCCCACACAACTTCTCCAGGCAGTTCCAGCTCTCTCATCCTGTCTTGATCAAGGACATGCTCCAGTCGTCTTATCAACTTCATGGCCTCCTCTGGACTTGCTCCAACCATTCCATGTCCTTCTTACGTTGGGAGCATCTGAACTGTGCACAGTGGTCCAGGAGGGGTCTCACAAAGCAGAGTGAAGGGGCAGAATCCCCCTTCTCACCCTGCTGGCCATGCTGCTTTGCATGCAGTGAGGATTTAATTGGCTTTCTGGGCTGTAAGCACACACTGCCTACTCGAGTTTTTTATCAAGCACTACCCCAAGTCTTTCTCCACAGGGCTGCTTCAGTCATTTCTCCACACAGCCTCTAGGTGTACTTGGGATTGCCCAGACTCAGGTGTAGGACCTTGCACTCCTCGTGTTGAGGTTTGCATTGGCCCAGGTCCGTCTGGGTGACACCCCTTCCCTCCGCAGTGGGGACTGCCCCACACAGGTGGGTGTCATCAGCAAATCTTCTGAGGGTGCCCTCGATCCCACTGTCAATCCCACTGCCACTTGTCCAAAGTATAATGGCAGGAACAATTTTCAATCAGTCCAGTTAACACTCAACTCACTATATTCTGCTTATTCAAGAAGAAATCTTAATTAATGCTAAAACTGCTTAAGGTAAGAATGATGATATGTTGCTTAATATTACTAAAACATTTTGCCTCTGCTCAACTGCCCATCCACTTGCAGGAACTTACTACACTGGAAACTATAACTAGTGGTCCTTCTCAATTTTCCAGGTATCAACATACTGAAAAATACATCATCAAAACATGAAAGCAAGGAAAAAATTCAAACATGGGTTTGGAGTAGTATCAGTTTTGCATAAATTTAGAAAAGACTTGAAACTGCAGGATGCTTTGTTCCCACGGGAGTGTATAGTGGGGTTTTTTGGCTTTTCATCTAAGTGTGGTTGTTTTACATCATGGGATACATGGGTCAAGATACAGAGTGTCATGAGTCCAACACTCAACACACATGCAATTTGCCTAATAAATTTACAAGCTGCATCTGAAATGAGATTACGTGATTGCCTAAAACATCACCAGCTGAAGACTGCTTTATAAACTTGAGTTATGTTAAATGACTTTCAAGCTTAACATCACAGACCAAATTATCTTCATAATAAAGCTTTAAATCCCTGATTATTCTTCAATTTCAAATATCATGGTACTACTTTTGTGGACAGGTAATTTTTCTCACAGTGAGGAAATCTCATGCTTGCATGACCTACCTGTATATTAGAGAAAAAAAAAGGGATTTTTTTGCCTTGGTTTGCAAGACCTTCCTGGAAGATTTCTAATCCATCCCATCTCATGACTAAAAACTTCCATAAAGAGGGGTTTTGCTCATAAATTCTTCAGGAATTTCAGAAAACAGCTTTGTGTTCTTCCTCCTCTACAGGCAGCTAGTCAAGATTTTGTTTTCTTTTCAAAGCAATGGAGAAGGGACAGAGGCAAAAAAATTTCACATTAAAAAAAAAGAAGACCAGAATTATTCAGTCAGGATTAAGGGATTAAGCGTGGCTCTTCAATTACCAGAACAATAACTGTAGTCAACTGATAAACACCTAATGCCTTGCAGGAACTCAGATCACAGAGCTGAAACAATTTTTTTACAATATTGATTCTGTCACCTATCATAACAAAGGAATGGAAAATCAGCAAAATAGCAGGATAAGGAGACAAGTACTGACCAGGCCCAGGTAAGGAGATAAATTATTGTTCTATGCAGTAGACACAGCAATGGCAGGAGGAAGGCTTGTGAATGTCCAGAACAAACAAGATTTGATCCCTATAGGCTGATGCTAGTAAAATCATCCCCCAAAAGAATGTCTCTAGTGTTCACTGAGCCAGTAGCTCAATGTCACCTCTTACATTAATAACTTTAATGAACAGTTTTGAGAGAGTGACTTGAGTTGGCAGGGGCAAGGAAGAGGTTTGAAACCCAGGATGTGGGAGACGGCAATGAGAGCAGTGAGAGCTCTGGCTAAACAAATCTTCCCATCATAGACAGAGAATACCAATCCCAACCTTTCTAATCCAAGTTGTTGCAAACCCTCCATAATTTTTGAAGGGGGATAGGGAAGGAACACTGAGTCAACCAAGGAATAGATTATGTTTCCCTGGGCTATTTTTTTAGATATAGTAAAAAATAGTAGAGACATGAGCTGGTAAAAGTAAATGAGGGAGTAAAAAACAAAATACAATAACCTTAGCACCAGAATTGATCACTGAGTTAAAAGCACAGGCTGAAATTTCATATGGTAATCCCACATTTCAGCTATCATCACAGATGCTGGAAGAAGGCACCATTTTTCACAAATCTTGCGCATTGGGAAGACTCAGTCTGGGGTCAGGAAAACTCATATCAATAACTTGGAAGCCCAGATAATTTTATCACACCACAAAATAGGAACAAGGGAATAACCGAGCTAGGGGTGCTCTCAAATACCATGCTCTGCCCTAAGCTGAATTTTTGGGTCAGGCTGCCAAAGAGAATAGTACTAAAGAACACTGCTATTGTAAAAATATATTACCCAGGGGATAAGTCTTCACTTTACTGTATTGTTGTTATGTGTGCACGTGGAAAAATACACCACAGTCATGTCATCATACAAAAATTACTGAGAGCAAGCAGCATGTGGCACTGATGGTGGTGGGAGCAGTTAATAAGGTATGAGAGACACGCACCACGTCAGTGGTCTCATACCAAACCAGGTCAATCAGGCCCAACATCACTGCTGATAGTCATCAGAGTCATTGTGACCCGAGTCAGTAACTGCCAAATCAACAACAGGCAGATGTTTGCAGCTTAAATAAAAAGAAAAATATCACCCCAATGGGTGTGTTTCACCTTGAGCTGAGGTTAAGCTGGCAAGGAAGCTGAAGCAGATGAAGAAACCTCTACACAACAGGAATGATGAGGGATGGGTTTATCTGTGCAGTGCTGGCTGCGTTTGGGTTGTAGAGTAGTGTGAACAAGCAAACCTTGGGAATGTGGCTGAGAAGAGATACATCTGTCTCTGTAGATGGCATACTGAGATTTTGAAGCCTATCATCTTAATTTCAAAAGCAAATTTCTTTTTAACATAAAGCATGTTCTCTAAAGGAGTCTACAGTCTTTATGTAAAACATAGCATGATGGAGCATCTGATGCAGGAATTTACAAATTATTTCTGTGACTGATTTCATCATTGCCCAAACAGTGTGTACTGTTTTAATCAGAGTTTATTTAGCTTCAACTTCCCTCAATTACTGCTATAGTTGTGATGCAGTGAGAAGTGAGTGATAGTTGTGAGAAGTGATAGTTGTGAGCGAGTGATAGAGTTTATTAAGTTTTTATTCCTCATTTAAATACTAAATTAAAAGACTGATCAAGACATTAATTAATCTTCCTTTTCACAATCTAAATTTATTGACAATATTTTTCCCCTATAAAGGACGTTAAGCCTAATTCTATAACCAATAACACCTCACTGCAGAGGCTTCAGCAAATTTCACTTTTGACCTCAATGTTATGATGCACTGGCTGCAACATCACAGAGAAATGCTCAGGAGCTGAATCCTTTTTTACAGGACAACTTCCTGCTCATTCACAAGAGCACGATGCCAGAACTAATCCCTGCTTCCAAACCACAGTGAGACTGAAGATAACCAACACCTCCTCAGTACTCACCTCACAAAGAGGTAGGGGTGGTTGTTTATTTGGAAACATTTTTTTTTCAATGTGATTCAACTTAATTTCTCTGGAATCTCCTTAAAAATTTGTCCACACACGTACACACACACACGCGCGTGCACACATGTACACACACACGTATGTGAATAACTACCAAAAATGCAATTGACATTTCCAAGAGGCAAGCTTGGAACTTGCTGAACTCCCACAGTTCAGGGCAGACAAACATTTCAGTGTGAGCTCATCCAACTTCTAGCAGAGGGCAGCACTCACATAACATCTTGGGAATGTTTCTTTTATCAGTTAGAGAGGAAGGAATCCATAAATAACATAAAAGAAGCAAGAGATCTTCATCTACACATTTCTTCAGCTGACACTGGAGCTTCCAAGAGTGTTGTAAGTTCGTTCTTCACTATATTCAAGGGTTCTTGAGTCCTAACACAGCTGTGGTGGCAAATAGGCATTTTCTCAAGATGTATTGTAATTCACAAAAGAAAAACAATAAATCAGAGAGAAGTTTCTCCTTTTATGAAGTGCTGTTCCCTGACCTAAATCAGTCTTTGTCTTTGAGTCCTTTTATCTTACTCCCTATTTAGTGGACTGGTTGCTACTATGGCAACCACGCATCCTGCTCTGCAGACATAGGTATTATTCCTTGATACACTTATGTTCTCTCACCAATTATACTTTGTACAGGTTCAAAATCAGAAAATATCTGGGAAATTAATTTGCTTTGGCAATGCTTTTATCTAGGTTATAGTATATTGCAATGATAAAATAAGACTGAAAGTGTGAAGTAAAGTTTGCATTAATCCCACTAACAGCATTCTCAAGAATCAGTACAGGAAACTTGGTTCCCCACATTATTTTTTCTTATCTAGGTGTAGTAAAATATCAGCTCCATGTCAAACCTGACACGTCTCAGAGACCTAAGGAAAGCTACTCCTGTAGTTATAAGAAGATCCTAGGCAGTCCGTCTCATTTGGAAGAGGAGAAAATGGGATGAAAATAATCAGATTTAGTAGCTGCTGCTGCTGGCTCATAGAGCTATCATGTAGAAAATTGGTGACATAGCCCAGGAGGGGCTGTATCAGTCTTGAAAACATTTAATGCTGTTAATGAAGGTCAAATGACAAGGGTTTGTGGGTTTCTGGCAAAGAGCTACCAATGTTCATATCATTACAGGTAAATGGAAGGTGTCTGGTGGGAATAGGCCATCCATGCAAACAAATCTTTCAGATACTCCCTCGACAGGGCGTTTGCTTTCATCCCACAAATTTCAATAGCACTCTGCATGACTGATACAAATGGATATCACAGAAGACATAGAGCTCTCCCACACTGCTTTTATAAGAAAATCTTTTATTTCCTCAGTATTTCATGGTTTGCACTGGTAGTCAGAATTTTATTGGCAGAGAGGACAAAAAACTGTAGAATATCAATGAGAATAGAACTAGAAAGGGTTCTGGACATTATATTTTAGGCAGTAGAGATTTTAAATGGAGAAGAACCCAGTTTGTTTTTTTGAGCCTCCATCTTCTACAGCTTTTAAGGACGAAAGAGATACTTTTCTTTCTATTAAGCTATCAAAGCTCATGTACAAATCCCCTGAAACTACCAGTTTGTATTTATATTTACAAGGATTTTCTACAAAGGTAGAAATACACTATTTTCATCCTATTCTCAACCACTTAAGAGATTCACTGCTTTCTTTGGCATAAAAATGACAAAAGCATACTTTTCTGAGGAAACTTTAAACATATGTGTCCTTTCCTGGGATGCAAAAAGCCACTCCCACCCAACAAAAGTATTCCAGAACCTCCAAACAGAGCAAATTGAAACCCCACTAATATAATATAAATAACATCCCTAGGGTAAACATCTCAACCAAACTTGTAAGAAAATATTTTGTAAAGCCTTCCTCAGTGAAAATATGAGGATGTACTGATACTTGTACAGTGGTTTTGTCATGAAAATAAAACAAAAGAGGAGCTAAGAAAGTTAAAGCTGACAGACTGAAAGGCTGAGGGTCTCTATTGGAAATCTAGGTGCACCTTGATTGATAAATGTCCAAAAAATGGCTGAAACTCATGTTCTTCCCTTTCCCTGACACCTGAATAACACACAGCTTAAAAAAGCAAAGAAACATACAGAGAGGTAGGGGAAGAAAAGGAATGAAGTCGACATGTTCCTGATATTCCCCTTTTTCAATAAAGAATCAGAATCCTCTAGACCAACTGCCAATGGATGTCCAATGTATCCATGGAAGAACAGGACACTGAGTGAATTTATTGTGGGAATTTACCCTTTTCCAAAGTGGGGCAAAAAATAGTTACACATTGCTCTGCAAAGATCATTGCATGTGTTTCCTCAAATCCAGAAAAGAATCGCTAACAGACCAAGTGCTGGCAAATATATGAACCTGGTGGCCTGGGTTGACTTATGTAGTCATCCACAATTCAATCATCTCAGTAAAGTTGGACTTATTTGATCATTTGTTGCACACATATGAAAGCACATGTCCATTCTATCTGAAGTAGCAGCAGATAAAAAGTGGTCCAGGTAGAATATGTGCTCCCTTCAACCAGCTTCCCTTCCCAGTGTTCCCTTCAACCAGCTGGCCTTGCACCACATGTGACCATGTGATTTCCCTTTCACACCAAAACACCTGCAAAAAAGGATTTTTTTATTCATTGAAGAAATCAAGATATAATGCAGAAAAAAGATGCCTGAGCAAGACATGGCTTTTCAGGCCAATAAGGTAAGGGTCATCCTGAACTGTCAGATGCAGAGAAATATGGTAAAACAGAAAGAGGAAGTAAGTGTATGAGGGGAGCAAGAGCTGTGAGCAACCATCTGAACAGGATGAAGTGAGATCAAAGGAGAAGTAATAAATCTCGCATAGAAGGAGTCAACACAAGTAGGCAATGGGTAAAGGTGACAGAAGATGCTTCAGTTTAAAGGGGTTTAAAGAGGCCTCAAGGGTGGTTGGAGTGAAGTAGGCAGGACAGGAAGCTATGTCAGTAACTGAGATGAGAAACGCATAGAATGAAAATATTTATACCATGATTGGAAAACGCAAAGAAAATTGTGCTAAGAAAAAAATCAGTACACAGGCTTACCAATAATGGAGCTTCATCACAGTGATGTGATGCAGAGCAAAATGTAAACCATAATGTGCATTGGTGGGGTATGCAATAGCAGATCTGCAGCAAGGGGCTTTGCTGTGGTGTCATCCAAAAGTTATTGAAATTGCTAAGCTGACTGTGGGGGTGCCTTAAAGATTTCACCACAGCTTCTTGCTGTGCTAGGTGACACACTTCTAAGGCATTTATCTGCTTTTTGAAGTAACTCAGAAGGAGACCTGACTGAGTTTAAATGTGCACTTTTGCGTGTGTGTTATCAGGTTTAGGCAGATGAACCCAGTCAACTGAGAATATAAAAGCAATGATAGGGAAGTATGTTTTGAAAAGGCACTTAGTAGATTTGGACAATCATAGTATTAGAATTTAGGCCAAGGCAGGGATTGTCTTATTCACAATATAGCTGTTTTTATTTGTCATTTTTGTGATGCTCTGCATTCATATAAATTTTTTTCTACATTTTTTAATCTGTTTTTTGGTTTGGTTTGGTTTGGTTTTTTTGTAGTTGGTTTGGGGTTTTTTTGTTTGTTTTGTTTGTTTCTTTGTTGTTTTTTGGGGAGATTTTTTTTTTTTTTTTTATTAGCCTGTCCTGAAATCTCATTCCAACAAAGTTTACAGGCACTTTTCCTAGAACATTCATATACACATCACACATATTAATATGTCACACATATTATATGTTATATGAACTTACACTCACCCAGGAAAGGTTATGGATAGGCATTAAATATTTGGGTTACAATTGTAAAGTCATTCAAATTGTCAAATTACAAAGATTATTTGCTGCCAAATAGCTTACCAGCAGCAAAAGTAAACCACAAAAGAACTCAACCAACCATCAAAAACGTGTAATCAGCTTAATCCAGATGATGTACAGAACTAAAGGGAAAGAACTCATCACCAAACTACTTCCAGAAAACTCTTAGGTACCTTATTTAGGGTGCCTGCATGTAAAACAACTTCAGGGCTTGATGAAAAACAGATCTAGGCACTTCAATATTTTGTCAAATATAGTGATCCTGCCATTCGAACCAAGATGGCAAGCGATGAATTTTCTCAGTCTATATCTTGCATTTCTATTCACTGTAGCCACTTGACCTTGAAGAAGCTTTGGCAGCGCCTCTCATGCATATGAACCCATAGAGAGGTCAGCAATTCATCCTCCAAGAGATGCACGTCTGTGTGTGTGCATGTGCACATCTCTTTCTCATTCTTAATATCACTTGAGAAGTGTTGACCCAATGTTTCTGTACTGCTGCATTTTTTGACATAACTACAAAAACATTTTGCATGATCTCTGCTGTGCCTACACAGCCATCTATCACAAAGGAATTCAAATGCACTAACTCTTTGTAGAACTGTGTTATTGCTGAACTAACATGCCGGTAATGCAATTTTTTCTATAATGAATCATATCTGTATCATTTCTTTGCACACTCAAGCCCAGAATAAGTGTGGCAAGAGTGAAATAGTGAGTGACAAAGAATTCCTTGGCTGCCCTGTGCTAACTCACTAGTTTTATTCCTTCATTACTTGTGCACAATTTTTCTGTCTGTATAAAAAGAAAAGTTAGGTTAAAAGTACTTCACACATGCTTCACACGTGAAAGTCTAGATCAATCAGCCTTTCATATATATTGCAGCCTTCATTACAATGGAAACATTAACTTCAGCTTTTGAACACTTCAGAGCTTACACAAATTCACAGAAAAATAGCCATGCAAAACTCATACTTATGTTGGGTAGTCTTTCTGTCATATTATATTCCATCTCTGATACAGGTAGGAATTCTGTACTTTGAAGATGCAACATTTATTTTTTTGTAGATTAAAAGATTTACTAGTCAATCTCCAGTGCAAGTTCTGCACACACTGCAGGGAACTCTTCTGAGCTTAATTCTTCAATTGCAGATTTTATGAAAATCCTTCAGAGGCAGGTGGCAGCAGAAGGTCACTGAAGAAAAATGTTGTAAAAGAAACATCACCCAGAAAGGTGTGGAGAAGGCATGCATGGTGTTTTGGTCTTGTGGATGGATGCTTACCTCTATCAACACTGCTTCAGAAGGATGTTTGCACAGGCATTGCATGAACATTTGACAGGACACAAGGCATTGTTGTAATTATTTTTTTCTAGGTCTAGATTCATAAAACCAAGAAAAACAGCTTTCAGATTCAGTAAGAACACTCAATAGCCAGGCTACATTACAAGAAAATTTGCCACAGTTCCACCCTGTGAGGTTTTTTTCTATTGCAAACCAAAGTAGGGGAAGTCCTAAATTACTTTCAGAGTTGTCATGATAAACTTTGCAAAAGAAGGTATCACTATTATCAGCTGATACCTTGCCTATTTTTTTCATCTCAGCAATGTTCCTGAAGATGTAATCTATATCGCTCCTAAAACAGGTATCCAATCTCCAGAAAATGGATAGAGAATACATATGCCCAACCCACTTAGCATGAAATATAACCACATACAAAGGACAGAGCAATTTATTTGTAAATTTCTGTGTATATTATTTTCTCAATAATGTACTATTTGAAAATTAGATATACAAATATAACCCAAATTCAAAATAGAAGACATTAAGCTTCACTTGGCATTTGCCTCCTTCTGAATTTCTGCTGAGTTTCTTCTTCAACCAGAGATTGCTTCTAGAAGATCATCTTACTGGCTTTGTTTCATGACACATCATGTTCTTGGTGGCCAGAGACCAAACTATCTTTCAGTTCTGGTGCCATAGATCTAATGCAGCTTCAGTGAGTACTATGAGGTTAATCTGGTGTATACAAAGTACTGAAATTTAATTCAGTCCCCAAATCACAAATAAAAAAGTGAAAAGTTTTTAAAGGTTCTATTAACAAGTGAAGACTGTGTCCTATTGTCAAAGACAGTATATGGAAAGCAACAGTTCTACAACACATGAATTTGGCAAGCTGAAAGGAAAAGCATTGGCATTTACAGAAGGCAGCTGGAAATTATTGGAGTTTGGGTTTCTGATTACTTCCTTCATGCATCAATTATGTTCTGGAAATGGACAAATACCAGTTTATGAGACGTGTTCTGCAGTTTTGGAGTCACTCTTCAGTCCCCTGAAAGGCTGCTCTGGTGTGTCCTGCCCCTGTGAGCCACTGTTCCCAGATGGTGAGACACAATGCCCAGAAGGAGGAGGGCAGAATGTTTTAGTTGTGGGACAAGATAGACAAGATAGGTAAGGTGGCTTTGCAAACAAACAATGGCAAATTGGTTGAGATAATGAAACTGGAATCTACAGATTCCATACCTAATTCTTTATGTTTCACTGGGTCAGTTTAGCTCATGAACATAAGATAGCTCAGTGGAACCAATTTCACAGGCCAAGTCATCTGAAAGCAATTCAACATCTATGTTGTCAATTCCAGCAGAAAACTGATCAACAAAATATTAGGAATGGAAACTACAAAATAATTTTTCAGATTAAACCACAGGGGATTTCCTGAACACTTTTTTTCCCCCAGGAGAAGAACCTGTTTGACTTACCTGTAGATCTTGCACCACAAGAAGATGAGACAAAACAAAACTACTACTTTTACTGGCCTATTCCCATTCTCACATAATCTATTCAGAAGAACCCATTCTTTTCTTCAAAATATAGATTATCAAGCTTGAAAGAAGTATTAAAATATATACAGAATCCATTAGGTTTCCATATATGGCATACTACTTTGTTTTTAAGGGCCTCAACCGTGTCTTTTTTTGTGATAACATCATTATTTTGCAAAGGTTTACTTCAGGAATACTGCTTGCATCTCAGAGCATTTTCATCCTCCCATATCCTATTAATATGATAATAATTCCAAACATACTGAGTACGCAAGTAGAAGCTTTTATTTGCTGAAGCATATGATATAAAATGTAGATAAGTGAGCACGTAAACACAGTCAAAAGAAAAACTTTTTCAAATTACTTAATATTCTTTACATTTGGGAGAACCTAGCAGAAGCGATAACACTCTGGTTCCCCATTAAATAAAGAAATGCTTATTCAAAGTCTCAGATATAATTATTCAGCTGCTTTTCATAAACTTAACACCTTTCTGCTGTGTGTTGATTTACCTCCAGTATTTTACAGTAAGTACCTTACATCTTTCTGCTACAAGATTAGGACTTTTTAGTGCTGAGTGGAAAAAGAGAACTGTAAGACAAGCTATTATTTCACATTTCTTTTGGTGTTAAAAATAGGATTGCTTTGCACCTGTGTAATTGGTTGAAGGCAGTAGGAGTCACCAAGTCAATCAAAGAAATATCACAATGGAGTTTTCTAGCTAATCAGTTGGTGTTTGTTACACAGTTTTTATGCACACCGTCACATCTAACAAAAATCAGCAGACAGCAAGCAGTGCAGGAAAAAGGTACAGGACTTTAAAGCTGTACTTCAGCCACCAATGCAGCCCTTGTCTTGTACGTGCCAAAGTTTGGTGCCTAATCATAAACATCATGCTGGTTCCACAATCAAATACTGCTTACTGGGGTACAGCTCTAGTACTTTTATGCATAAGGTATCACCCATTAAAAGGACACTAGAGAGTTACAGTTAGATAAGGCAAGCAACGTTTGATATCATGTCCATGCAAAGACATAAGAGGAAAACAGCTATCCCAATTTGTATCTAATGTCTCACAAAACTACCATCTAACAGAAGAGACGTCCATGATTAGCACAGCCATACTACTATTTGTCTTGGATTTGTTAGGACCTCCTAAGAGAGATCAGAAGGGATATGCAGTGGGATAAATCTTGGAGGGCTACAGCATTATATCCAAGATATATCCCTACAATCTAGAAGAGTAGAATAAAGGTTTTTAATATTATTTTAGCTTGCAGGACATAGACTCAGTTTTTCCATTCATTACCTATTATTTGCACAACAGTGACAAAAAGTCAGGAATGGAAGGAAAAAACAAGGATCACTGAGAGAGTGGTAGCAAGTGAAACTATAACCTTTTCATTGCAATAAAATAAAACAAAATAAATTAAAAAGAATTGGGAGGATAACAAGATTTAGAGACTTTAATACATAATGTTTATTTAGGTCCAGGAAATCAATGTAAGTGAATCTTGACTACTTTAAAAGGGGCTGCAACGGAAAGCAGTAGCTTTTCTTCAACAAGGAGTTCTAGGCCCAGAAATTGTATTTGAAGTGAGACCTTTCATTGCCTTTTCTTTTTGCAATGAGAAGAAGCCAGTGTTTGGGTGAAATGTAGATGCAAGTTAAAATTACAGAATGTGGTTGACTTATTATGTTTATCAAACACACTTCAAAAAATGTTTCAAACCAAAAATTTCTGCAAAAAATATAATCTCCAAATAATTTCCCATGCTATGTGATTTATTTTTACATAAAATACGTTTGTTGTTGCCAAGTTGCAAGAAAATAAATAAGCCATGAGGGTATTTGTTTTGTGCCAATGGGTGGTTGAATGTACTTCTTGAATCTCTATTTAGTTGCAAAAATGGGGCAACAAACACAATTGTGATGTTCATCATGACCAAATATAGTCCTGAAATTCCAGAACACCTTAGCTAAGATACTTCAATAGAATAGAAATCTCAAATTCTCTATGCAGCATTAAGCAGCATTAAGGTGATGCGTGAGTAGGAGGAACAAAACAAAGTACACAACAAAAGGACCGACAACGCCAACCAGTCCAATAATTGGCATTCTAGTGTCTTTCCTGGAAAATTTGTTTGTACAGCATTCCTGTCTCTTTTTATTTGGTTATTGCAAATGTTCTTGAAGTTGCTTTTAATGGCATCTGTGTTTGTTCAAACAATTCATCCTCATCAGCACCTTTCTGCAGATTTAACTGCTGTAAATTACAGCATTTCTCCTTTCTGTGGGACCAGGGCTTACAGGAAATGGCAACCGTGCAGCTGAAAGTGCTTTTCACAACAGGGTCCTAGAATTTGTGCTCATTAAACTCTGGCATTTGGTCACTCACTTGCCTTTTTGACCATAATATTTTGTTTAGTAAGGTCATCAGAGAGAAATTACAGTAATAGTCTATAATAGTTTCTAATTGCCTAACATGTACACAGCTTTCTCCTACTAGGAAAAAAGTATCTGCCAATTTCTGCATAGAGACTTTACCTTAATTTGGTTTGACTTTTTGGCATACACAACAAGCTCTTGTTGCATCCTCAGTGTCGCTGTTCATTTCAGAACAACATAAAATCTTACTGCCTTGAAGTCTTCTCACATCTGATGGCATGTTTTGTTCAACACTTTTTGCAATAATGTCCATGAATCAGGCTGGTGCCTTCCAAAGAAAGCTTCTGTTGGCATCAAGACAGGGACTCTCATATATCAAGGATACATACCAAAATATATCAATTACAGGCTGGAAACGGACAGAAAAACTTACCAGGACAGTATTCTGCTCCATGTTCCTAAGACAGCTGTCTCCCACAAGTGTGATTGCTCACAAATACACATGTTCTATGACACCTACCAGAATCTCAAGTGACAATTCAAAGTGTCCTCTCCATTTAGCAGAGATTTATGTCATATTAATGAATTTGAAAGCATGTAAAAAAAAGCTTCATCTTTCTTCTCTGTGCAGCCGAAGCCTTGTTGACATCTCTTTGTACTTCACCTATGATGCTGAAAGCAATTAGGCTAACACACACCTCTTTCTACAAGTGTCTCCTACTCAGACTTTTCCTACAGGTAGGATTGTGGAAGTTTGGAATAATTAACAATTCTGCACTATATTCAGCCTATATAATCTTGGAAGGAAGTTTTTCCCTGTTGGTGCTATGTGCCTTATTCTCAGACATTTTGATCATCTACACTCTGCAAGATTAAGCTACCTCAGTGGGCCAGTGCATTGCTG
Organism: Melospiza georgiana; assembly: GCF_028018845.1. Lineage (NCBI taxonomy): Eukaryota > Metazoa > Chordata > Aves > Passeriformes > Passerellidae > Melospiza > Melospiza georgiana. Next base: position 15,291,352 of record NC_080465.1, read on the forward strand.
TACCTACAACTAAATCTAAAATCACTTTTAGTACCACCATTTTCAACAGCAAATTTATTCACTAGTTCAACTTCAACATAATTTAGCTTCCAGATTGAAGCACAGTCCTCATCTATTCTAAAGCTGTCCATTGCTCTCATTTTTACATTAGTTGATAGTGATATTTCTCATTCCAGCAAAATGTTGCCAAATTTATATAGTCCTTTTAAATTTTCTTGCATGTTTTGTGAAGCATTCTTTATCTTCCTCACTAAAGAGGTCGTCAAGCCTTGAAGCAGCCTGCCCAGGAAACTGGTTGAGATATTCCCCTGGAGATACACGAAAAACCTGTAGCCAGAGTGTTTTAGGAACATGGCATAGTGGTGGTCTCGGCAGCTCTAGGCTGAGGTTAGACTTAGTGACCTGAGTGGTCTTTTCTCACCTAAATGGTTCTATTATTCTGTCAGTCTAAGTTGTCTTAAGAATTAGCCTCCCTTTCCACACAGAAGGGGCAACTCTTCATCTTTCATGAGCTTTAGACATGAGAAAGGTAAGCTTTAGGCCTTCAAGTTTTGAACAACTCATGATCTATCTCCTACCACAGCAGTTTCCTCTGCTCCAGAAAGCATCAGTATCTGCCAAAAAAGCGTCCCAAAAACATATCCCAGGCAACACATATTTTAGAGGGCAAGGAAATGCTGAACTTGAGCTCTCATTTACTTATCTACCTGCAGGGAGCCTACAAGGCAAATGGAGTAACTTTTTACAAGAGCATGTAGGGACAGGACAAAGGCAAACGGCTTCAAACTGGAAAATAATAGGTTTAGATAAGATGTTAGGAAAAAAACTTTGACTGTGAGGCTGGTGAGGCACTGGAACAGATTGTCCAGGGAGCTTATGGATGCTGTATCCCTGGAAGTGTTTAAATCCAGGTTGGATGGAACTCTGAGCAATCTTTTCCAGCAAAAGCTGTCCCTTACCACAGCAAAGTGTTTGGAGCTAGATGATCTTTAAGGTTCCTTTCAACACAGGGCAGCATATAGAATTGAATCACAGTGTTGATGAACATTAAATTTTGAGGATTTTTTCCCGTTCTTTTCTGCTGGTTTCAGTTGTTTGAAAGAAACACTACTATGTTGTAGTCTATGAGAACACACTCATTACTTCTTTCCCCTCCTGCAGGGTTTTTTCCCCCAGTTAGGAAACACTGAAAAATTGCCTTAGATCATGACAGTAGTTTTGTCAAAAAAGCTAGGAAACTGAGCGCTTCTGTAGAGAATCTACAGGTTAATTGATGGTATATGCTGTCTGAATTCCTAGACCACTAGCAGTGATGCTATCAATGTATCAACCATATGACTGACCAAGATAATCAGAGGGAATATGCTGCACAGGAAACCCCATTTGCCTTGTATAGCACTCTGACATCAATGCTTTTTAAATAATCTAAATACTACAAATTATAGCACTATCAAGACATGAGCATTCCATATTCTGCTTCAAACTAGCTTTCAAGTCCTGAAAAGAAACCCACCCTTCTTTTATTATTTTTTTTTAAATTGTAATTTTCTTTAAAGACAGAAACATATGAAACAGTCTTGAAAACATTGGGGCATAAAACCTGAACTTCTGACATGGCCTTCAAAGCCATCCTGTGCAAATCAGACAACTGGAGGCAAAGAAACTCTAGTCCAGCCAACCAAAGGCCATCCAGTTCCTTACCCTTATACAAGCTCACTTTAAAAAATGAGCCACTTCAGGTTACTGACAGTTGCAGAGGAACATCCATTAAATTACTTGAATTTTCAAGGAATGGCATACATAGGATTTCAATTTATTTTAGAGTTCTAATGCCACTTGAAAGACACTGTTTACTTGAATGTCTCCTAAATAAAAGCTTCCTATCAAAGAGCCATCAGCAGCAAACACATCATAGAAGGTCAGGTGAAAAACTGCATATTTAAAAACCTGTAGTAGTAATCCCAAAACCTGTGCTTCCCTTCTGATGACAGATGGAGCATTTTCTAACTCTGAATCATGGTGTGTGGGCGGAGACATGCAACCAAGATCAGTTGCTTGAGAGTCTTGACAATCCACACATTTACTGCAACACCACTGTTAAAAGAGCATTTTTCCATGTATCTTTTCTCACATTCAGTATCTGGTCAGAGCAGTGTCTGTTTCCCAATCTGAACAGTTCCACGATGTCTGAAAGTTTCTGTTCCTACAGCTGCCAATTTACAGCAAGCCGTGGCCTGCAATAAAACAATTACCAAAGTGCAGGTGTTTATAGAGGTCTGGAAGCTCTGGGGATGAGAGGAAATGAAACTCTGCACTTCCAGCATGCATCCCTGAGCACTTTGTCTGGCCTCCTCCCTGCACAGAAACACCACATTCATCTCTGCTGCATGGCTGCATTGTGTGCACGAAGGATTTAGCACCACAAACTGCACCAGCCCTTCTCATGCAACACAGAATCCTGTTCTTTTTATTCACATGTGGGGGTTTTTTGCTTGTTTTTTTTCCTTTTTTCCCTTTTTTTCCTTTTTTAATTTTTTAGGCTATTCTTATTGGTGTAAGGAATAAAAAATCCCATACTAATCATGCACCAGTTTGAAGGCAAAAATAGCACCTAAACATCCCTTTGATAAACTCAGTTGGCTGCCTTCTACTTTATTACTAAAGAAGTTTTGTTGTTCAAAAAAACATACTTTTTTTTAAGGTGACATGTAAAGCAGTACAAGCCAGGTACATAACACTCCCAGACAAGAAAAATCTACCTGAATAAGCGTAAGAGCTTAATTTTACTGAGGTGAACAGTTAATTTGGTGTTTGGTGTTTGTTTTTTGTTTTGTTTGTTTGAGTTTTTGTTTTATTATTTTTTGAATGTCAGAATATAGCTCAGAACCACTGGCTTGAAACAGGAGGATAAACCCCATGTGATTATATAAATCTAAGTTTTTCTAATTTTAATTGCCTGAGGAGAATTATGTGCTAAAGTGAGGGTTTCTTTTTAGTGTGTTTGTGTTTTGGATATTAGCTGATAAACATTACATATTTGGACAATAAATCCTCATATTAAAATTTCAAAACCTTGCAGGAGTATTTACTTAAAATCAGGAAACTATATTTATTCAACACTGTTTATGATGGTATGTGCCTCTGAGTGCTGTGGGACTGAATGCTTTTTAGGGAAAAGTGTGATGAGATAGTGGAGTTGAGGAGCAAGTGAAGATTCTAGTAAGACTCCAAGGTTGTGTTTCCCTGCCATTACGACCTGGATTTTGCTACTTAAAATTTCTTTTTCAAAGACGTGCTGTACAGTTTTCATTGAGAGGCAAAATAATTGATTGTAGCAAGCTCTATGTCATGAACCTGTCAATAAAACCTTTGTAGCTCCAGAGAGGGACTGGATTACTTGAGTCTGGAAGCCACATGGACCTGGCAACATCTGGAAACCCTGAGACCTTGGGGCCTCCTGACTGCAGCCACAGGACCCCAGATGTTTCCAGCACAAGACCTCTGAGTTCACATCAGTGGAGGACCAGCTCAGTCTCAGCACTGAAATTCTCTGATGCTTTGAGATGTTGCCAAAATTTGGAGGAAGAGTGATAGCTCAAGTTGACATTTCTTACCACTGAATTGTCCAAAATCAGTGAAACTGAACTCTGAGATAGAAACACCATCAGGAAACACTTCTCTGTTTCACAGCTCTTCTTCCTGAAAACCAGGGGATTTCATAAAAGCCTTCATAAGGCCCTTGACTACATATATTTCTATTAAGATTGCTTTTGCTTTTATAATGCAGTGGGTCAGGAACCACAGAGGTCACTAACAATTGTCCCCATGGTAATTTCTTCCCCCCACACACTTCTCCCAGTTTATTCACCACTAAAAGGCAGCAACTCATGCAACATTACTCAAGAAAAGTAAATTTCACTCTGACGAAATGTGGAGATTGGAAATTGAAGTACCCAAACAACAACCTCCTATTTATTCTGTAATTATTCACAGTTGCCTCAAATACCCTATTTTTATCCTGCTCTTGTTGTTGTTAACAATATGGCTCAATCTGTCTTTCCCTTGCCAGACATTTAGGGCAGCTGGCCTGATAGCAACCTTGGAAATTTTATTCCAGTTTCCAAATGGAAATTGGATAAACTGATAAGACCTTTTTTCATTTTAAGGAGTTGTGAAAATCTTGTGAATCTATATTCAAGCTAAAAGTACTAACTTGACTCATGAAATTGCATATCCTCCTGCCTTACCGTTATCTTTTTTCTGCCCTCTGCCTCATATGACTCTCAAGGGTGTAACAAACAGATGTCTTAATCCATGACTACACTTCAATTGGAGAGTCAACCCGGTCATAGAAAGTGTCTCCTGGTTGTGGCTGGAAAATAAAATCTTCTTGGTGCCAGCTACAGTGCAGTGCTTTGTATTTAGTGTGAGATTAATGCTGATTACTCACTGATATCTTGGCTGTGAGTCAAGGACAGGTCCGTGTCTCATTCTCTGCCCACGAGCACATGCACAAGGACTGTGAGGGAACAGCCAGGACAGCTGACCTGAACTGGCCAAAGGGATTTTCCACACCACACAACATCATGTCCAGTATATAAACTGAGGGGCTTTGCCCAGGTGCTACAAATTGCTTCCTGGGGATGGGTTGGACATCAGGCAGCACGTGGTGAACAGTTCCTTTGTGCAGCACTTGTCTTTCCTGAGTTTTATTCTTCTCACACTCTCCTCATTGCTCTTGTTGTGGCTATTATTATTGTTGTTGTTATTATTACTATTAATTTTTGTTTAAATATTAAATGCTTATTATGTCAACCCATAAGGTTTACCTTTTTCTTTTCCAATTCCAGTAAGCTGGAGTTAAACGAAAACAGAAAGAAATAACTGGAAGCCGGGCAAAGGATGTCCTGTCTCTGTTTCTTCAGAGAAAGAAGGGATGGGATTATTCCCTCACAGCTCCAGACAGAAAGAACTGGAGAACTGAGAGGGACTTCCCAGCTCCCAGGGAAGAGATAAAGGGATTAACAGTCCTAGCAAAAATTACCTTCATTAAGCTACAGGATTGGCAAGACACAAAAATTCCAACTGACTGAAACACAGATGTGTTTTGGTTGAGTAACAGTCCACAGAAGGACACAATCCTTCTGAAATCTCTGATCATACCCCAAAAATCCTACCGATGGATAGGGAAATTGGCCAGGAAAAGCCGGTTTTCTACAGCTCTCACTTCTTTTTTTTTCTAAACTGAAATTAGAGGACAATTGCATGAAATCTTTATTAATCTTATATGTTGCCTCTTTCAATTTGCATATGTCTCTGAACACCAAAATGTCCTGAGGGTTGCTGCAGTTACAGCTGTTGTTTTTAAGCTGGTGCCCTATTTTAACTGTTCAGCATTGACTCGAGTGCTTAATAGAGATAACCAAGAAACAGGAGGAGAGAGATATCTGTCAAAGAGGCTAAAATCAAATCACAGCTTACTTCTATCCTCAGCCCAAGGATGTTCAGACTCAATACATGTAATCCAGATGTCAGCTGGAGAGTATTTAATAGGGTTGCTACCAGACTTACTCAGAATTAAAATGCTGGGCTTTTTGCAGTCATGGCTTGTGCTCCATATGTAAGGGTACAGCACAATTTTTCCAAAAAGTTTCAAGAAGAAAACAAATAAGATAATCTATTATAACTTTCTGGGGATGGAATGGTGTTATGTGGGTTTGGCATGGATGTGGGAATCAAAAATCTTCTCTTAAACACACATCTTTGCAATCATGAATGTAACAGGAAAACCTTAAAGAAACCCTGCAGAAATTCACTGGACACTCCTGACAGTGTATTCCCATGCAGTGCTCCTCTTCTTCATTGCTCAAAAATATTCCCCCAAGCAAATCCTTACCAGCAGCTAGTTTCTGAATTTACTACCTGAGACTACACAGCTGCTGAGCTTCCCTGATCATCATATTCTTCCACTTTTTTATTCTTTTAGTTCCTTCATGTTACATATCACAACAGGAAGACAGAAAGGTAATTTTTGCATTTATAAGTTGCAATGGCTAATGCACTTGAAAGCAGGGAAGTTTCGCTCTAATCCCTATGTTGCTGTTGAATCCATTCTTTGATTAAATATCATGAATGGAAGATTCTACACATTCTAATGTTAATAAAATGCTGCTTCTCTCACAGCCATTGCCATCTAATAGAGGTCGTTTGATCTGTTTACAAACAAGTGATATTATTTTACACCCTTGGGTAGCATTTTAGTCATAGGAGGCAACTTCATTCTAATTTAATAGAGAGGAGTTATTTAAGTTATGCCTAACTTAAATGCCCATGAAAGCCACTCTTGAGCTTCAAGTAAATTGCATATTGTGAAGGGATGTAAACATATCTGTTCTTGTTAAACTGTTAAAATTAATGTGTTTAAACTTTATCTACTGTATACAATTTTATCTGCTCTCCAAGGATCCCTTAACAGATGCTCAATTTTAATGACTAATTTTAATATGTGTTTCAGAGGAAGTGGAAAGTGTAGCATTCCTGATAAAACACACAAATTGAGCCACCCCTATGAAAGTAACTGCAACTCTCATTTATCACTAGAATCCTACACCAGCTCATAGTGTTTCTACCTTTAACTCCAGCTACTGTGCTCCATTATCATATAATTATCTATTGAATTCTACATTTATTCATTAATTCCCTTAACTCTGTAACTGGTTCCCTCTTAATTGCTTGTTTGAAAGCAGTAGTTAGAGAGACACTTTGAGATAATGGCCTGCTTATACTAAGCGCTACATATACTAAAAGAGATGTCTGAACCTAAAGAATTTACAGACCACATCACAGGTCTTTCTAAGGATAGCCAAGGCATGCATAGAAGCTGCTATGATGGACAGTGTGATCAGGAAACAGCATAACCTTGTATTTGTGAACACACATTGCTGTCTGTATGTTCCTATTAACATCAGGTAAGTAGCTTCTTTCAAAACTGAAGTATTATATAGCCAGTAGAACATCTAAAAGCACTCTGCAAACTTCCTAATTCCCCTGGAAAGTATTCTGATGCATAAAGGCACCAAGCGTTAGCCAACAGAGTAGGTGAAAGCCAGTCAAACTGGCAGCATTAAAGCTCTCTCTTTCCTTAGCCCAATATCTGAAGCTAAGAAACTCTCCTGAGGAATTTACTGCCTTTTTCTACAAGGCAGGTGTTTCAAGCACAACAAAACAACAGTGGAGTAAGTTGGTCAAGCAAGCATTCAGGCTCCTTCATATTTGCCTTGAATATTCTAGCTCTATACAGAGAAGCTGGTATTTCCAATCAGATCTTAAAACTGACTTAGCTAACAAAGGTTTACCCTACTAGCAGGTAGGGATCAAAACATTTACCATCATCTACCTTTTTTATCTTCTTTTGAAGAATAAAAAAGGCGTATAAATAAGTAGGTAAATTATTTTTAGAGAAGAAGTTCTCTGCTTTGACTTCATTTGTGTCACTACGTAGTCAAGAAAGGCTCTTAACAGAGTGCTTGGAGTCAGCCTCTGCAGACCAGCTGCCATTTCTACATGTGAAAAATATGATTTTCTTTGTCTTTTTGTATATTCTCCTTCATGCCTCTAATGAAAGAATGAGTAATTCATCCTTGCCAGATGCAGGCAGCTAGACATCCAGTTACCAGAGACACACATTCAACTTTCCACCAGCACGCAGTGCTGTCCTTAGCAACGCAGAGACTTCAATTTTCTTCCATGCTAACTGTGAAAATTCTTACTTATAAAAATATCTTAAGGAAGGAACAAAACAGATGTAATTACAAGTAAGTGACTGCTTCTCTCTGCATGTGTGCGCAGTGGTTTAAATGAAAATATTTTTTACTGCTTCTACCAGGCCATAAATTATGATTTTGGCCATGATGAATTTGAAATTTTTATCTTCCTTGATAAAACACATTATAGGCCAAAGATAACAAACCTGAACATGATGACATTGTTAAGGGCATGCCTATGCAGCACAAAAAAATCTGTAGAAGTAAACAAGAGACGCTGAGTGCGAGTACCATACTTGGACACAGGCTTCTATTCCAAGTTCACATCTATGCTAGGAAGCTGTCAATTAGTATTGTAAAGGCTGTAATGTAGAGCTAATGCAGACAATAGTTTCAATTAATAGCATTCAGGGTATAAGATGGGATGCATAATATGTGAAATCAGTTTTAGAGATCTGATTTATCCAATAGCTTTTATCCTCTCCTGTGTAGTCAAACATAATATACAAATTTATATATCTAGTCAATGCATTGTGGAACAACCTTCCATTTACTGAGCAGTTTTTGCAATTTTCTTCTCTTCTCTCTACCCGTAAATTTATCTTGTTTGCTCTTATAGGACACCTTGAACATTTTTTATTCACTAAAAATACCATATACAGACTGATATCACAAAGCAGATTCACATTATGCTTTTTAACAGCAAAACTTTCACCTGCCCTTTCAAGGCCTCTCACTAATAACTAAATAATAAACATCTCAATATTATTAAATAAAAATCACAATGCTATTAAATATGCATACTTTTTATACAAAATTAACTCCTTGAAAGTGAGAGAGCTCTTACTAGTTATTCAAATGGCAGAAAAAACGTAAAAAAAAGTTATCTTCCCTTTCACTGAGGCTAATGGAATGAATTCTCATTTAAAAACAAAATTTTTATCTTTCTAATATGGCATACACCTATCTTCTGTCAGAGGTTTTTCCCCTTGCAACTCCATTTAGATCACTAAATGTTAGATACTCCACACACTATTCATGGAGCATTCCTTGAAAGTGAAACTGATTTTGTACTTGTGAGTCCCCCTCAAAAAGAAAACAGCAGGAGAAGGTGCTCCCTCACTACTCAGGGAGAATAAAATCTGTTTTCAGTTCTCCTGGTGCTGTAATAACACACGGAGTCCAAACAAAGAGCAGTTTTTGAACTGCTGCTCTTGTCACTTTTCAAAGCACTTCATCGTGGAGGAAAGATGGTCTCAGGAGAGCAAGGGCCACGATCCTGCTTCAGGACTGCAGCCTGCTGAGGTTTGCTGGTATGAATAAGCACTTGGAAGTGTGCAATACCACTGACTGCTGTGCATGTTCATAAAATAAGAGAAAAATGTCATTATTCTCTCTCTTTAAAGCTCAGTTTGTGCTAATTCATTTTTCTGTGATTCACAGTTTTTGTAAAACACAAAAAATTGGAACAAGGTTAAGCATTATTCTCTATTTGAGGTTCTGGGCTGATGAAAATCTTTATGAAGAAAATGTAGACTCCATCAGCCTTATGACTTTTGCTATTCACAGCACATCTGAAATTTCTGACATTTTATGTATTCTGTAAAATCTAAGAATGTTTTCTCAGGTTGCTTTTCTGAGACCTCATAAAGGGATATGATGACTAATGTATTAGCAAGTTGCTATCTTTTTATATTTAGGAAAAAGTAATGTGAGTAGGAGAACTACTCGGTCTTCTACTTTTATCTTGTGTACTGCAAGGAAATTCTACAGGACAGAGAAAGATCAAGAGGGAACTTCTAGTTTTTATTTTTAAATTTAAATCACACTATACAGATGAAATAGAATAACAATAATTAGCTTTAACAATAAGTTCATATGGACATAATAATATATGGTGCACAACACAAAACTATGAGAAAATGCCCTACTTATGATGTATAGTTGAAACTGCTTGCATCTATAGTCCTCTGAATAAAATGTGAATTATCTATCAGGAAGAATTTAAAAAGTATTTGTTTATCATGGCTTGGCTAAAGCCATTTAAAGGAAACTGGCGTCAGAGTTTCTTTGCCTGATGCTGAAGGTCTAAAAATGTAGAGGATTAAAGCTATCAAATTTTATTATTTGACACATAACAATTATTAAAAGTATAATTTCCTGCTAATTTTCTTAATTTCACGCAATAGAGTATTTCTGGTTTCATAATTTTGTGCTCATTCTCTGAGAATGAGAGATATTACTGCTTATTTAAAATTGTTCCTTCTCTTTTCAATGTGGAAAAATGTACCTCCATTACTATTTGTCTTCCTAAACAGATTTTCTTTTTTAAAAGAAAATATAGATTAAGTTAAATACAGGGTTTTTTTTTTTTTTTGCTCCTGCATGTTTTCTTTATTCTCCTTCACTTGAGAACTGCTCATATTCTCATTTTGTGTGCCATGGGGTGCAGCAGAGAAAGAAAACAATCATCGCCAAAGGACAATGCCCTGACAACTGCAACATTTGACAAAACTCAGTGCTTTTCATTATTTAGTCAGGTGCCTGAGCTGAATACTTTTTAACCAACAACTAAGATAGCTAAGTCCTCAGTTAGTAATAACTGAAACTTTGGAAAAGGAAGAAAATTTATTAATGCAAACAGTTGACTAACAATTGTGTGTTTTTAGTTTGTGGTTTTTCAGAATCCTGGAGTTTTCATAATACAATTTAAAGGGTGTCAAATGGGCCATAATTCACAAAAATGAGTTTGTATACACCATGTAGCAACCCAAAAGGATGTATTTTCTAAAGGGTCTGTGAGTTCCTTTGAAATTATAAAAAATGTGAAAAGAACTGGCTAGATAAATTCACTTCTTTCAGTAATTCATATTAAAATAAATTTACATAGTTATATTTCTGTCACAGACAAACATGAAAAACCTCCAACAAATTCCTATTGTTTAATAATAATTAAAATCCATCATTGACAGCAAGGATGAAGAATTACCAGGTCATGGAGCCAACAGGTTGTTACATTTTATTGTGGTTAATCAGATGATTCAAGATGATAAGAGTGAGCCTGTTGTGATGTGCAGTCGCACATATGAAGTTACTAAATGTGTGGATTTGTATGGTCATTGTTAGCATTGACACTTTTAGCAGGTCTACCTGAAGCAGGATTTGACAAACTTGTCTTTACAAATTCAGTTGCAATAGTTACATAAGTTCCCTTTACTAAAAAATTTCCTGTTTTACCCATAATTTCAGTCCATATTTAGATGCACCAAAAAAAATCTAGAAACATACAATTTGTGAAATAAAAAATGTATTAAACTCTACTACTCCTCTCCCTCGGGAAATCAAACCACTCTGATTCTAAAACAGTAAATATTGGGTTGTTTGGGAACTAGCAGGTGTCTTTCTTTTATCTCCCTTGGACAGAGAAGGGCTATGGATGTCATTCATCTGGACTTCTGTAGGGCTTTTGATGTGCTCTCCCACAACATCCTTCTCTCCCTATTGCAGGGAAAGGGATTTGATGGGTGGACCATGGTGGGTAGGGAATTGCCTGGATGGCTGCATGCAGAGAGCCGGGTTCAGCAGCTCGGTGTCCAGAGATGAGGGGTGTCCCTCAGAGTCCATTCTGGGGCCACTCCTGTTTAGCATCCACATCAATGGTATAACAGCAGCGAGGGCACCCTCTGCAAATTCGCAGATGACACCAAGCTGAGTGGTGCTGTTGACACTCCTGAAGGATGGGATGCCATCCAGAGGGACCTGGACAAACTGGGGAACTCATCCCGTGGGAATTTCTTGAGGTTTAACAAGACCGAGTTCAAGGTGCTGCATCTGGGTCAAGGCAACCCCAGTATCAACGCAGGACCAGGGATGAATAGATCAAGAGCAGCCCTGTAAGAAGGACTTGGAGATGAAATATAAAAGCATCAGCATTAATTCTCATTGTTAGATGTGTTGTACATATCATACATAAGCAATCCTTCCCTTTGCAACTGCTCAGTAATCTGCAGAGGCACAAAAGCTTTCACCATTATTATGCAGCTATGGTACATCAGTTTAAAAAGTCCCCAGTATAAATACTGTAAACCATAAACACTTATAAATAATTCTGAAGGTTGAAGAGTTTATATGCAAATAAGAAAAAATGCTAATTGCTCAGTTTTTAAATGGATATGTTTCCTAAGATACTGATCTCTAGGTTTTAGTGCTTCTTTCATTCTACTTCATATGTTACAGGCTGCATCCTGTAATTTAATCTGATGCGCATATAACAGAGATTTAGGCCAGAATATGCTTCATGTGGGAACTTTAAAAGGCAGAAATTATGATCCATGGAGAAAAAATGTGGGTGAGACTGGAGTGCATGACACTTTGCATTTCAGAAAGGTTATTTTTCCTGAAATTTTAAAAATATTGTGGCCAAAAAAATGCATTGCTAATAAATGCCCCCACACCAAGTATGAAATTTGCCAATAATGTAACTAAAGTGCATAAAGTTACACTATGGGCAAATATCAAGAAGCATAGCTTTTGCAGCTTTTCATACCCTCTGCCAAATTGGGAGGCTGTTTAACAAGACCGATGCCTTCTGCCTATACTTAATGTGTATTATATACAGTACTGTTACATAATTCTGTTTTCAGGTAGCTGTGGGAAGCTCACTGATTTTCTTTTTAAGATACAAATCCACAGCAGGTCACAGAGCCTTTATTAGTCTTAGAGATAGAAATCTTAGGTTTCTAAGTTCTGCAAACTCTTTGAATCAGGACCAGCCAAGACTGGAGGCTCTTGCAGGTGGTTTCTGTCAGACCAAGAGATTCAGTTGGGGAAATTACTTTTGACAGAGCTGTTTTGCCACAAAGTAGGCACAATGTCCCAATTTCTGGCACATAAAAGGAATCAGCATTTAGGCTAGAGAGCCCTGCTTAAGCAAAACCTTGTAGCAAAGAAACTCCAGTCTTTCAGGACTAGAAAACTGGGATATTTCAGCTGGGATATGTCAGCTGGGATATTTCTCCACTTGTGCTGATCCTTTCTATTTCATGTCCATAAATGAGGCCTTTACAAAACAGTAAGGACTGGCCAAACTTCTTTTCCAACTATGCTTTGTGCTTGCCTGGAGGATGGCAGAGAGAGGTTGGAGCAGATAGCTGCTGCAGTCAGATCTGACTTTTTTCTGCAACTATTTTAAGATAAGGAGTAGCTATCACTACTATCACTCCCAAGAATACCCTAGTAATCTGCCAACAATGCAAGTGTCCTTTATTCTATGCCACAAGCAGCCTCATGGAGATTGTACTCCTTAAAGTTACATTGTACTCATTCAGTGTAAGAAGAGGCCTTGACCATATCAAACTGCAAATGAAGTATGAAGTAATCTTGCATTTCAGTGTCATTTCTTGCATTTCTAATAGTATTTACATTTTAAAAATTAATTATAGTTCCATGTATAGTGAAGAAATTAAATATCATGTTTTCCACTGATTTATGACAGGTATTTCTATCCCCTCCAACTCTTTTTGGCTGCTTGAAATAGTCTACCATCTGAAACTAGAGTGCTTTGGCACTAAAGAAGCCTCACCACCAGAGCTGGAGGAAATAAGCAAGGTGATCTTTATGAAACAAAACCAGGTTTATACTTAGCAAACACACAGAAAAGATGCTTAGAGTATGCAAAAAGAACTACAGACACTTGGTTTCTCCACAAAACACAGATTAAAACACACAAAGGAAGTGTGAACATTTGTTACAAATTTCAAGAGGTGTGCAGTAACTTGCACATTCAAGAAGAAGCTGAATCTTGTACTTCTCTTTCATACAGGCATAAACAGAGATACCAATTAAGCGGCTGAAACATTAAAAAAAAAAACTATAAATGTTTGAAGAAATAAAATTCAAACAGAATGCCATATATCTAAGGCAACAAAGAAAAAGGAGCATTCACTGTGTTACCTGGCAGTCCATTATGTACTTGGTCCCCCTCCATTCTACTGCACACAGACAAAATGTCTTCTTGTCACCCAGAGCATAAGAGTGCATGTATAGTATAAATAGTTGCCTCAGATCCCAGTCATTAAACAAATTTTTGAAAGCAGATAAGCTTGACATTTCTTTGAGGCGTCGCACATGGAACTTTTTAAAACTGTCCTACTGCAAACAGTGATTTTCCAGCATATCTGGCTGCCATTCTCTCCTCAAAGAGATTGTAACAGACTAAGTGAAAAACACACATACCAAAAAATTTTATTGGCAGTTAATGAAACGTAGGCATTTGAGACTGGTCTGCCAATGTCTGTTTCTTGCACTCTGCTCTTTGGGGCTTCACAATGTTGTTTCCAAAAAGTTCCAGAATACTCTATAATGACAATGATTTTAGGACATTGGCAATACTCTTGATGTCTCCTATTCTGTTCTAGTGATAGGTTTTTTAGTTTTTCACAAGCAGCATGTGATAAGAAGCACTCGTGGTTTATTCTCTACCAGCATTTGTAGTCTACCATTTTTATAAATCCTTCGCTATAAGAGAAAATTTTTTATTACAGATGACAAGATGTAACCCTTAACCTTTTTTCCCCTCCCAATAGCTTCCAGAGAGCTTTGATTGCAGCTTTATACCACAGGTGCTGCCTCTTCCACATCCTACAGTACCAACCAAGGTTGCAAAAAGATGATTTAAATAACTCATGTGATCCAAAGTTCCATCCCCTATTTTCCTCAAGAACATGGTACAAATAATCACCAAGAGTACAAAAGCAATTCCTCGAATGTCAGTAAAAGGAAATTATAAGCAACTAAATGTTAAACTACAATTAGATCTAAAACAATCTCTCTCCTTTTACTCAAGAGAAAATCCACATCACCTGTGCTTGAATCCTCATGGTCCTTTAACCAATACTGAATGAAAATCTGCTCTTAGTATTCCATTCAAATAAAGAGTAAATATATCTTATGTGAAAAGACTGTCTTCAACATCTAGTTATCCTTTCCAAGCTGAGTAAGGATAATTTCAAAGAATTTTAAGGAATTAAACAAACTAGAATGTTTTTTACTTATTCTGGGGTAAAGTGCATCCACATGCACCCACTTTTAAAGGGAATTTTTTTAATTTTACCCCTAGATATGGGGAAAAGAGCATGAAATATCTTGACGTAGAAATAATTATAGTTATGGCTGACAATAGAACTGCCACTGCTACTACAAAGCATAGTAATGGAATCTGTTGGCTTCATGATTTATGACTAAAAACCACTGAGCATTTCAAATGCATGGAAACAGAACAGGAATGGAGCTTTCAGACTCCTCGCATCTAATCCTACACCATTGTTAATGGAAAGCATTACTCACTTCCTGATCTGTATTTCCAGTATAACTCCTAATCAGTCCATGAATACACAAATAAACTTGTCCATCATCTGCATGGAAATGCTTTCTGCAACAGCATCTTATAAAAAAACCCAAAATGAACAGCTAACCAACCAATCATACATATTTAAAGCAGCAGCTGAAACTTCATAAGCATTTAAGAACAGAAGTTGCAGAAAAAGCACAAACATCACCACTTTCCTGGAGATTAAAAGCAAAAATACCATGCATTGTTAGTTTATCAGTTTACGTCATATACTTAGAGGGAACATTTAGAGATTACACTGTAAGGATCAACAATCTTAAACCAACACAGTAATTGAAATTTCTCTGTCAATAAATTTTCATCTACAAACTTCTTTCCAATTTACAGTCTTGCAGTGGAGAAATAATGAATTGCTCTGTAAAACAGAGCAAGATGGAAATTATTTCAAATTGCCATATTTAGTGTGATAGCTCTTCTTGCAGGGTGCTCAAGCCCTTCCAATGACTAAAGTACAGGAAGAATAATATTTACACATGTATTGTTCCCCCACACTGCCTTAAACTATGGTACTTACATCAGCACGAAATCAGTGAAAATTGATCACATATGTTGTTTTGATGTTGTGCTTAGGCTGATCAGATACTTTTTATTTCTAAATATCATTAAGTGTCCAAACAATGTTTAATTTTTTTTTTATGTGTACACCACATATTTATACTTTCAGTGAATTTTAACATAAATTTTATTTTAAAGGGTTTTAAATTCTATAAGCAATTTTGTCTCATCTTTAATTACTTTTTACTAATATATAAAGGGACAAGAAGTTTTTAACACTATAGTTTGCACATATATTCCTTAAGGAACCTCTCAACTTTCCTTCATACACTTAGTCTCTGTTGGCAACAGGAAAAAACCACACAATAACTATGTTTAGTTTAATGAAAAGCCTGCATGCTTGCAACACAGGAGAACACATGCAAAAAATCAGTGAGTTCCACTTCAGATAAAAATAATGCCTTCCTGTACTTCTGTGTCCTAAATTCTACTTTAACAAAATGTGATCCAGTGGACCAAAAGTAATTTCACAAAAA
Source organism: Melospiza georgiana (assembly GCF_028018845.1). Classification (NCBI taxonomy): domain Eukaryota; kingdom Metazoa; phylum Chordata; class Aves; order Passeriformes; family Passerellidae; genus Melospiza; species Melospiza georgiana. The sequence goes on from NC_080465.1 coordinate 15,307,554, forward strand.
CTTTAATAAAGAGCTGGTGCTATCTCCTGTTTTCTTCCCTTTTCCCATCTAAACATAAATATAATTTATCTTTGGTGTCACACATCCTTGTTGCTATACACAGGAAATTAACCTCCCTTGGAATTCGTATTTGAGAGTTATCAGAAACCAAAGAATTCAGACACATCAGTAGATTACATCTTGAAACATATTGAGACTGGCATGGGATGCAGAAAGACAAAATGGATCAAGTTTCTTGATTAGGTTGCAAACTACTTATAACATTTCAAAAGGCATATTTTGCTAATGTGCGAAATAAGTTACTGTAATCATTTAATTTAGGAAAGTCAGCAAGTGTTTCCAGCCAGAAGGACTTTCCTTCCTTTTCTCACCTGTGGTGGGAATATTTTGGTGACTAAACTCCCAGCAGCTCTCCATGGATGGAAGTGGTCCCCACAGAGCCCTCATGATCCTAACCCACCCATCTCATCCCCTCAAGAAATGGTGTCAGATACCAATTATGGTACACTTTTTTTCCCCCTCCCCTAGCTGACAGCTGAGAAAAACACTGTGCTGGTAATACTGACATGTCTTCTTGGTTCCTATAAAACCTGTCCAGGGAAGGAGCAGAAAACATGCTACTTCACCTTTTCTGAAGCAGAGTAATTCCTGAAAGAGAAGCCAACTATTCCCATCTTAGTTTTACAAGTTTTATTTGCAAAAGACCACCAGAGAAACAGCAGAAAGCCACTGCATATATTTAAAACCCACAGAAAACAAGCAGAGTTACAAGCTTCTAAATGGGTCATAGATTGTGCCTCAGGGGTTCCAGCACTTAAGGTGGAAAATATAATACCTAAACCAGTCAGACTCAGGGGGTTTTGGTGTTGTTTTCTTTTTCTCTCAATATCTGTTAAGGTCACAGTTTTTCAGAGATACTCCTACATTATAACAGACTTTCAGCAGAAAAAGACAGTAAGAGTACAATCTTGGCTAAGACATTTTCTTCCCTTTGCCACTCATTTCCTGTAGGTGAGCCTTTAACAAATGCTAGAAAAATTTCTTATTTAGCTGCACAATGGAACACAAAGCCCCTGGCAACAGAACTGGAAACACTCTAAATTCTGTGGTAAGAAAGCTGGAATACAGCAGATATCTCACAACTTTATAAGAGCTTTGTATCTGGAGGACATTGGTCTTCAAAACAGACTTCATTTAAATAGATTCATGTATTTTTTACATAAAAACCTTAATATATATTCAATTTCAAGCCTCTTGATGGCTGGAACAAAACCACAATTTCCACAAAGATGGTATGTATGACAGTATGATATTCACCTGCAATGTTTCTGTCTGAGCTGGAGTCCATTTCCCTCACAGCAGCCCTCACCTTGCTGCACTTTGCACTGATAACTGGAAAGGTGCTGATAACACACTGCTGTTTTGGCTATTGCTGAGCAGCACTGGCACAGCACCAGCGCCGTCTCTCCAACATTCCACCTCCTCCAGAAGGATGGGGTGGGCAAAACCTTTGGAAGCTAAATATTCACGACATCTGACCCAAACCGAACAAATGGATATTCCATGTCATATGACGCCAACTCAGATTTAAAAGCTGAGGATATGGAAGGTATTTGCTGTTTACAAGGTATTTCTTCCAGAGAAACCACTACTCATGCTGAAGTTTTGTTTCCAAGGGGAAAGTGCCAAGTGGAAGTGGCCAGATGTTGCTTGCTGATGGTAAGTAGGGAATAAAATATTTGGGAGTTTTGTTGTTTTGGGTTTTTTTTTCCTTTTCTTTTGCTTGCATGCAAGCAACTGCCCCCATTATTTCAATAAATCACCTTTACCTTCACCCACAAGGGTCTCACCCCTTATTTCACCACCCTGTTTCCTGCTGGGGAGGACAGTGATAGAGAGGCTTTTGTGGGCAGCTGGTGTCCAACCAAGGTCAACCCACAACAGTTCCTTTGGCTGCTCAACTTTGGGAATGAGGAACCTGAGATAATGATAATAATTGGGAGGTTTAACTGGCAAAACAAGAACTGAAAAATGTTAGAGAGTGGTATGATCGTGGAGAATTTCTGTTGTTTCAAGAGGTGTAAAGGAATAAGTGTTGTGTTGATATGTTGATTTTGATGTGAGGATTTTTTTGTTGGTGAGAGTGAAGATTGTGTAACAAATGTGAATTTTTAATGATAATAGTTAAATATGTGATTCATAGAGGCAAGGGATTGAATAAATTTGCTTCCCCATCCTCCTGTGCTGTTGGGGGCAGAAGGTAAAGAGTAGGGCATAAAGTTAAGCCTGGAAAGAAGGGAAGAGGTGGGGGCAAGGTGTTTTTAAGATTTGTTTAAGTCATTATCTCACTCTGGAGTGACTCTAATAAATTCATTTCCTCAAGCTGAGTCTGTTTTTCTTTACACAGTAAGTGAAAAACTGATTTGCTTCTAGACAAATGTTGTATTTTTAAGCTGAATTGCTTTAAATGTATCTAAATTGCTCTGTTACGGAATAATTATTTAAGACAAAGGTGCTGTTTTTCTGAAATGCCTAAAATAATTCCTTAAATCAAAATAAGCTTTTGCTTCTGCATTATTTTAAGAATGTATGCCTCAAATATTGGAATAAAGCAACATTTAAGGTTTGAAAACATATTTCAGTAAATCTAACATTTTGGGCATTGGCCTAGATAATCTTATGTGCCTAGAGAACAATGGAAAATGCAAGAAGTTTGTACACACATTCCAAGTTAATCCTAGAGATAGTAATAAAATATTTGGAGAATCTACAACTGAATACATAGATACATAGGATCCCCTTCAGCCTCATTTTCGTATGGAAAAACCTCTCAGAGAATTTATGGACTTCAGTTCAAGGGAGTGCTTCAGACATTATTTATTTGTCTTGCTTACATGTAACTTTTTTGAGGTGTAAATATTTCTCTTCTCAGTTCTCTACCCTGAATCATATAGGTTAACTAATTATGTGAGAAGGAGGTGCTCTGAACATGAGTAGCTTGTTAGATATCAGAAGGTAAAGGAAGCTCTGCCATTTCAAGACAGCAGAAGAAAGCTATATTGGTAGATAATACCCTATTCCTGCATTGCAGTGGTCAGGTATGATCCCATAGCAAGAACATTTCTCAGTATTTACTGCTGAAGTTTTGCACAATAAATTATTCAGCTGTTTCAAATTGTCAAGAAAATCTTTTGGTGTTACAGACTTAAAGATGTATTCAGTACAATTACAAAAATTATCTTGAAATGATCATGCCAAGATAAACTTTCAGAGGATTCACCAGCAGCCTAGTCACATTGAAAGAGAAGAAACACAGTTTGCCCTTAAGAGTAGTTTGAGTTTGTGATCTGAGAAGTCCAAGTGCTGCTCCAAATTTTCAGGTAACAGTTGTTTAGTCATATTTAATACAGCAAGGCCCAAACATTCCATGGCATTAAACTTCACATGCACACCTGTGCAGACACCAGCAAAAAGATCTTGGTTGGCATCATTTCTCCAACATCATGTGTGTGACATTCTGGCTGTATTATAAAACAAGGGGTTTTTAATCCCTGCTCTAGGAGTGAGTCTGAATAATTTACACACTTTGCACAGCAGCCCACAAGCTGCTAGAGAAGTAAGTAGCTACAGCCCCTAGGGTACTTGTTAAGAGAGATCATTACTTTATCAGATTATGTCCTTCCACCAGGGCTTCTCCCACTATACAGTACCAGCTGGAAAAAATTGTAACAATTCTTACAGGAGTAACTCTGAATTATGTAAAAGACTGGAGATTCCTTTTAAGAAACAAACCAGAAACCTCCTTCATCAAACTAAGCCACTGATGAAGTGAGGCTGCTCTGCTCCATCTCACAGCCTGACCAGTGACACCCGGATCAGTGATATCATGTGGGAGCTGCTTCCCCCCAGCTTCCCTGCCCAATCAATCACCTCTGTGGCAGCCATAAAAAACAGAGGCATTTCCCCAGTTTATATCCAGCCGGCAAGTCTGTGACAATATTCATACAGGCATGGATTTTTTAGGTATCTAAGTGCCAAAATACCCGTGTTGTTAGGCATCCTAACAATGCCTGTCACTAAAGGCTGCCCTCAATAGCCCAATCTGCAACTGCTCCATCACAGCTGAATAAAGCAAACCCTGGCCACAGATCTGCTCCCCTGCATGGCCAAGCTTGTTCTCCTTGTTCAAATCGTCATTGCCTTCATGAGAGTAAAAGTTGTGGTGATGAAAAATGCTGCGCTTGCCTAAATCTCTCCATTAAACAGAGGCCCTCATAGAGGCAGAGGCTGTAATGTCAGCCTAACAAAGGCTGGCTGATGTATTAATGAGAAAGACTTACTAGCAAAATTAGATCTGCTGTTAAGCAAGGGTTGTTGGCGGCTCCCTATTTGTATTAGACATGCACTGGAAGGCAACCAGGATGTCTGGCAGAAAACTGTCAAAGTTAAATGTAACCCTTCCCTCCACAACACAGCAGCTCTGATTTAAAAGCACTAAAAGAAACAAAACTGCTCATCCTCTGGCTGACAATCAGCAAATATTTTCAGCTGGTTGAGGGCCCCCAGCAATGCATGTGTTTAAGAAGGAAGCTTTGTGCTCGAATGACAGACTCTGTGTCTGACTCAAAGTGCCACTGTTACATCTGTTAACAGTGCATTTGGCTGGTGTCCTCTTGTCATTTTTCTAAAACATCCATAAAGAAAATACAGCTTCTTTGGGCAAATGAAGTAGAGGTGCAAATTGCAGTCACACCTTTCTGTCTTGCTGCAGTGTCACTTCTTGCCTCCAAAACCAACACAGATTCACTTACACAATCATAGCAGGTAGTCACAGTTCACACTTGAAGTAGGGATCAGTCACAACACACAGAGTTACAGGCTTCTATATAGCAGAAAACAATTAAGGACTTCAGCTTTCTCATGGGTCTGAATAGGTGTAATTCTTTTGAAAATGTTCCCTGCCCTCACCTCAGGGCCAGTGTATGGGTAAGGAGAAGAGACTGCAATACTGCATATGGTGGTTGTGCATCTTGACATCTGATTGTAGGTTTTACTCTAATCCGAGGACAAAGATTACATGACATGTAAGTTCTGACAAATTAACCCTCCCATGGGTTAATTTAAAAGAGGAGAAAATTTTAAGCAATCACAGAAAACCCCCTAGCTAACTAATAACTTGGACCTAAGTTATTTTGCTTGAGCACAATAAGGGAACAGGCATTCTAGAAGTTCAGGGATAGTTCCCAGAAAACTCTGACGGAATACGAGATCAACACCTTTAAGTGATAGTTCACTTGCCAGCAGAAAAATGACTGTGAAAAAAATCTTTAGTTTGGACCAGTGTCTTGTCCAAGTGTGTTCATTGAATAAAAAGATGAAGATGAAAACATTTCTTGGATTTTGGTGGTCAAAAGTAGATTTTTCTGAAATCTTAAAAAAGTCAGTTCTTAACTTGTTATTTACTAGTGAGTAACCACAGTTCCCTGCTGGGAGCCATACCCATGACCCATCAAAAAACAATTTTTGGGCATTTAGTCTCCTGTGCTCACTAATTCCTACACTTATTTTGGTTAAGTGATCTGGAATGTAAACTGCTGTGAGCAGAAGAAGAATACAAGCTCTAGAACCAGGATCCTTTTCAGTGTTACTGATCATCAGTTTGTTGGATCAGTATGTATCTGGAAGGAAAAAGCAGAAAAAATTGAAAGGCAATTAATTTTGAAGTACTTAGCTGTAGTACCTTTTTCTTGGGCATTGTGAAATGCTTGTAGAGACTTGAAACAGGTGACATTGCTTTCCTCATCTTGTTGAGAAAAAGTAACTCCTTCCAAAAATTGGAACCTATATAAAATGCTCTATTTTACAGCGCAATAAAGTTTGTATCTTACAGCTAACACAATGTACTCACAAATTGTAATACACAAATTGTAAATTTTCAAGGATAATCCATACTTTTGTTTGCATTGTACTCTCTGTAGATGCATTTGCTAGGCATGGCAGGCAGATACTCATAAGCAATTATAGACTGAGTGAGCAGATAGCTTCTCCTTTTTATGCATCATATTCCAAATGTTTCTTTAATGAAGACAAACCACTTCTTCCTGAGACTGCAGCCCTTTTTAAAGTATAAATAAATATTTTCAGAGCTTATTAAAACTACACCTTCTAAATTTTTAAACATTTAGCTATTACAACCATCACAATTTCAAGGCAAAAAGGAGAGATGCATTAAAATGCATTACTGTGCATGTAACGATTGAGCAAAGACATGGTTTTGTAAGCAAGACACCTTTAAAAAGCCAAAAGAAAATCACACACTAAACTCCTCTTTTCACATAAATCCTTATAAATTTGAATCTAGGTTATCAGAAATTATTAATTTTGTGAATTCCTCTGTATTTTTCTGTTTCAAACAAGAGATATTTTCAATAGGATTATTCCACATACATTGTCTGTCTTTTATTTTGAAATAATTTTTAGTATTTTGTCAACAGAAACGCAAAATGAGAGCTTAATTGGGAAAAAACATCTCTTATAATATTTGAAATATTCTGCTTTAAAGAACTTCCATACTGAGAAGATTTAACACAAATTCTCTGTCAAGACAAGTACTTTAGATTTTCAAGCACTTTGACCATATATTAGGATAGCATTATATTACAGTGTTTATAGAAGAAGAAAACCTGCAACACAGAGATCAGTATCTGCCCCTCCACTTTCCCTCACGAGGAAATAGTAGACTGCAGTGAGTTCTCCCCTCAGTCTCCTCCAGGCTGAACAGACCAAGTGGCCTCAGCCACTCCCCATGTGGCCTCACCTCCAGAATCTCCACCATCTTTGGTGCTCCCCTTCAGATGCTCTCTAACATCTCAATGTCTTTCTTATTTCGCAGCACCCAGACCTGCCCCCAGCACTGGAGGTGAGGCTGCCCCAGAGCAGAGCAGAGCAGGACAATCCCCTCCCTTGCCTGGCTGTGATGCTGTGCCTGATGCACCCCAGGACATGGGGGCCCTCCTGGCTGCCAGGGCACTGCTGGCTCATGTTCAACTTCCCATTGACCAGGACACCCAGGTCCCTTTCTGCTCTCCAGCCCCTCATTCCCTGTCCTGTCTGTACAACCAGGGCTGCCCCATCACAGAATCTGACACTTGCCCTTCTTAAACTTCACAGGCTTGGTGATTGCCCAGACCTCGGGGCCTCCCTGCATTCAAGGGAGTCAGCAGCTCCTGCAAATTTAGTGTAAGTGGTAGATCTATTTAGTATCACTTAAAGTCCTGTGTTCAAGTCATTTATGAAGAAGTTGAAGAGGACTGGGCGTAAAAGGGAGCCCTGCAGAACCCCATTAGTGCCAGTGTGAAGGCCTGAGATTTCTTTCCCAGAGAGGTGTAAAAACAATAGGAATAAAACAATCATAGATGCAATGCCACCAGTTCTTTTCAAGTACCTGAATAGCATGAAGACTTACTGACTTTGGCACTCTGTCACTTTTGAAAGAAGCTGCAGCTAAACTAAACCCAAATAGAAAAAGGAGTCATCATATATGCCCACATATGATATTTCCTCAGAGATAACTCAATATGAAGTAAAATATTGAACTTCAAGCTAGAACTTTTGTGTCTTTTGAATGAACGACCTGCAAGGGAAACTCAGTTTCCTACATGATATCTTGTTGCAGTTAGGTGCTGCAAAGCATAGTTCCATGAACAGCAAGAAAGTTAGGCTGTTTTCTGAAACAGGCTAAAACCAGAGATCAGATGCTAGAACTCAGCTATGGCTTTCTATTAGCTCTCTTTTCCAGCTCTGCAGACAGGGAAAAACTTACAAGCTGATGCTTGTTTGTCTCATTTCAGGTGAGAAATAAGCAACATCTATCACTCCAGAAAACAGTTTTATACACAAATACCTTTCTGTGCACAAAAGGGAAAAAAGGAGATGTTAAAAAGCTGTTTATCTGGCAGGGTGGGCATTTAGTTGTTTTTTTGTTTTGTTTGTTTGGTTGGTTTGGTTTGGTTTCTTGCTTTGTTGGGTTTTTTTTTTTTATTCCAAAACCATGCATTCTCCAACTGTTCAGATGATAAAACCTAGGAAATTCCGAGAGGTCAATCTGGTTGTTGTGTTTTTTTCACAAACAAAATTTGGATTGTGCAGTAAGACCCCATCTACTCAACTAAAAATTAAAAGCATAAGTTTATCTCATTTCTTTTAGTAGAATCACCAATTGCCAAAAGTACTTTCTGAAGTAAACTACTCGGAAGACTCAGTGGTTGCCTAACAGAACCTTAATGCACACAAAGCCTTGATGATCTCTGCTGGAACTCAGTGTGCCAAACAGCTGCAAGTCACTGTGCTCTAGCCTATTACTACCACAAAAAAAAAAAAAAAAACCAAAAAAAAACAAAAAAAACCAAACCCAACAAACAAACAAACAAACAAAAAAAAAAAAAAAAAAAAGAAAAAAATCCCAAGAAAACAATCACTACAGGAAGAAGACTCTCTGCCAGAGAAATAACACATTTTTAGGCAGCTGGTCTCTGCTCTGAATCTTGGTTCAAGTTTTCCCAAAGATAAAATTTCTTCTCTAAACTGTTGTTCCTCTACCTGTTTGTACAGATCAGTAAAAAGGGTTGCATGGTCTAGGAATTATTTCAGAAAATATTTTCTGCACTTACTTTTTCAGTCAAACTTCATTATAGAGAAGAGCTTTATATTTTTCCTGTTTCAGAGACTTTGGCTTATCTAAGAGTATATACTCTTGTATACTCTTCATGGAAACATTTTATGGCATACCATAAGTATGGTTAAAGTTTATAAAGTGTGATCATAAATATAACTTCTTAGGAATTGCTCTTCAATGTGCTTTTGAGCAAATTTTCTATAACATCATGGTGTGCCCTATCCCAGATGAATGCAGCTACTTTAGTGACTCTTCAGCACTCATCTGCTCTTTAGCAGCCACTGATTAGTCATTTCAAATCAGCGGCACCTCACAGAGCACAAACTGATACAGCAATCTGAAGGCACTACCAAAGATGCTTCCTGTTTCAGCAGCACAAGACATGAAGAAGAGCAATTATCAATAATTATGATATGCATCAGAACTCCAAGCCATTGACAACTATACTCTGGATGCAACCACCCAACTACTTTCTTACCCATCCATCAGCCCACTCATCAAATCCATCTCTCTGCAGTTTAGAGGGAAGGCTCTTGTGCACTTAATCATGGAATCATTGAATGGTTTGGGTTGGAAGGTCATCCAGTTCCAATCCTCCTGCCATGGGCAGGGAGCCTTCCACTAGAGCAGGTTACTTGGAGCCCCTGGCCTGGCCTTGAACACCTCCAGTGATGGGGGCCCACAGCCCCTCCGGGCACTTTTCCAGGGCCTCACAGCAGTGTTTTGAGGTGAATCAATGATAACTTGATAGACCCAGCCTCTGTCATGGTATGGGAAGCATAGTATAAAGAATGGTTATAATAATATCCTCACATGATTAATACACAAGAAGGACAGGGTAAATCAGCTCTCCTGCTGGAGAGGAGTGATTACAAGTGTCAGCATTTCAGGAGAACACTCCTGTTCTGCACTTATATGAGGGCTTCATGAACTAGAGCCTTTCTTTGTGTTTGTGACCCGTCCATGGGATGCCACTGGGTTCAGAGATGTGGCATTTGCTGACCTATGATTACTGATGAGTGCCACACTTTGAAGCCAGGAGGTTTCCTTGGTCAGGAAAAGGAGAACATGTGGCTTTCTGAGAACAAAGAGTGCCAAAAAAATTTCTATTCATTAATCACTTCTAGCAATGTCTACTCCTCTAGCTGCTTTTACAAATTTACCTGTTTTGCACAATAGGCCCATTTTTTGGCGAGGTTTGAACAAATCTTTTTGGAATTGCATATACCTGGATAAAGATTTCATTTTCTTAATCTCTTTGTCTCTTTTCTTCTCCTTCCTGTTGGTTGTACATAGAATATTGGCTTCAGTGTTCTCAGACAACAGAATTAAGCGTCAAACTCTAACTGATGGGGCAGGTAATTACCCAGCTCATCATTTTTCTGCATACCTCTTGGTATGCAGAAAAATTCTGTTTCCACATCATAGAAGAGGAAGACTCATTTTGCCTGTGATCTTGTAATTCCAAGAAAATTGCACATAGATTCACCTTATAATACTACATTGTAAATCAGTGGGAAGTCTGGTTTTCGTCTCTGCAGTGACAATGAGTAATAAAGAAATTATTTGCAGAGGAATTTACGTAACAGAAATTTTAAAAAAAGGTGCTTTGTTTTTGAGCAGTTTATTTTCCTGCAGTAGACAGGGTCAAAATATTTTTTCTTTTAACTATGACAGGAAATAGGAAATCTTCTTACCAGACAGAACAATTGATAACCATTCTTACTGAAGGGAAAAGAATTATTAATATTACCAAATACCTAATGCTAAACTAATGCATCTCTCCTTGATTCAGAGTTTCGGGGGAGAAAGCATTTTCAGAGATACAAGGCTTTAAAGATTAGTTCAACAATAATGATCTTTCTATACACATTTTTTTCACAAAAATCTTGGTTTCACAATGTTGTCTGTGTTTCATTAACCTTTGAGAAGAATGTTAAACATGAAGAGATGAGATAACCACAGAGGTCTTCATTAATCATAAATGTAACATTTCAGATACAATTTCTAGCACTTTTTAAACTTTTAAGTGTCCTACTTTCAGGAAAAGTAATAACCCAGCAACTTTCAAAAATTTCAGTATTTACAAACTGAGTTTGAAGCAAATATATAAATTGTTACAGAAAGAAATGTTAAGAAAGAGTAAAAACTGACCATTATTAGAATATTTTCCAGTTCCAGAAAAACAATACAATTCTACCTCAGTGGCATTTTTCTCTTTTGTAATCAACAATACCACACGATTTTCTATTTTTTACAGAGAATTTCTAAAATTTCACAGGTCAAAGCCTCCTAAAATCCAACCAAACAAATAAAAGAGTATCCCAGTAACTCATATCAACATTTACCATCTATTTAAATGCCAGTTTCCCAAAAAACCTTTAACAGATTTCTGGCAGATTGGTTGTCCCATAAGCATGTAAGGCTTGGCCTGCTTCATTGCCAAGGCCTGTTGCAGACAGTGAGCTATCACAAGTGCAGCAGACCTGTGGCTAGACAGAAGCTATTCTGTGCCCTCCAATATCCTCCAGCAGTAGTTTGGACCACTCTGGACTTGCATTTTGCCTTGCCTTCACTTTGTCTTTGATGAAAAGAGAGGATGAAAGGGGTGAATGGTTCCTTTTCAGTCCCAGCAAAGTAGATACCCAGCACAAATCCAAACTCTCACCTACAAAGACCAAGAGACCGGTTTCCTTTCCCATGTAGCTACTCATGTATCTTTAGCACTATACAATAGTTTATGATTCCCTGATGTGTGCTTTTAGGGATCTGCTACAGCTGTGAAGAATTTGGAAGTTTGGCGCCTATTCCTGTTAAAAATTCACTCTGCTATTTAGAAGAGCGCAAATGCCAGAAATAGAGTGGCATAAAACATGGCATGCTTACCTGGTATAAAAGATGTTCACACATAACATGATGGATTTTCCTACCTCATCTCTGCCTCTCTAAGAGTAACATGCTGAAGCATCAATATCAGAGATTAAAGAGGAAGTGGAGAGGCTGAGGACTATCAGGGATTGAGTGAAATAGACTGGTGGAGTCACACCACGAGTGTGACTGAGGCTGTGACTCCCATCAGTGGGAACTGAGGCTGTGACTCCCATCCCTGAGGGAACTGCAGCAGATGGAGACTAGGCAATAGTCAAAGCAACCCCAGCCCTCTTGCCATCAGGCAAAAGGAGGTGACCTTAAAGATGGGGGAAATTTAAACATATCCCTACTTGGCCAGCCAGCCCCCTCTCTGGCTCCCTGGCCTTCCCAGGTGCCCTTATAGAATAGATATGAGGCTCTGCAACTTCAGGGTCAGGCAAATGATAGGAGAGGTGAAGGTCTGTCTGGGGGCTGCCCAGAGCAAGTGAGTCACTGGGCACATCCCAACTACAGGTATTAAGAAAGAAAGTGTAATTGTTGTAGGTGCCTCTCTTCCAAAGGGAGCTGAGGGCACTGCATGCTGGCTGGACCCATCCCACAGGGCAGGCTGTGGCTCTCCCAGGGCCTGGGTGAGAGATATTACAAAAAGGAGGGGTGGTGGGGTGGCTCTGAAACCACTAATGAGGGAGGGTTTTGACGGTACAGAGCAGTGATGATGAGGTTGAGTGCCTGTGGGTAGGGATCAGGGGAAAGAACAACAAAGCAGACATCCCATGGGGGTAACAGACCACCCAGACAGGACAAAGGCGCAGATGAAGTATGCTCTACAAAGGTGGCTGGTGTTTCATGATCACCAGCCCTTGTTCTTGTGGGAGACTTTGACTTGTGGGATGTCTGCTGGGAACTCAACACAGTGGAGAGGAGGCAGTCTAGGAGGTTCCTGGAGTGTGTGGAACATAACCTCCTGACACAGCTGGAGGTGAGCCTACAAGGGACACGGACCCACCAGACCTGCTGTTTACAAACAGAGAAGGGCTGGAGGCAGATGTGGCAGCCAGGGGACATCTTGGGCACACTGACCATGAAATGATACTGTTTTCTTTGTGCAGTAGGGAAGGGGGGTCAACAAAACCTCTGCCTTGGACTTCCAGAGGTGGACTTTAACCTGTTCAGGACACTGGTTCAGACAGTTCCTTGGGAAATTAAAAACAAAATCCCTAAAAACAAAGGGGTCCAGGAAGGATGAGCATACTCTAAGGAGGATATTTTGAAGGTGTAGATGTGGGCCATCCCTATGGGCCAAAAGAAAAGCCAGAGCTGAAAAAGAACAGTCTGGCTGAACAAGGAGCCTCCACTGGAATTTCAGGAGAAAAAGAGAGTTTATGAACTTTGGAAGAAGGGATAGACAGCTCAGGAAGACTACAAAGATATTATTAGGTCATGTAGAGAGAAAATTAGAAAGGCAAAAGCTCAGCTAGAACTCAATCTGGCCGCTGCTGTGAAAGATAATAAAATGTGTTTTTATAAATACATTAACAACTAAAGAAGGACCAAAATTTCCATCCTTTTTTGGACACATGGCGGAATATTGTCATCAAGGATGAGGATAATGAGGTACTTAATGCCTTCTTTGTCGTTAACCCTACAAACACTTATCCTCAGCGCAACCAGACCTAGAATTGGCAGACAGGGATGGGTAGCAGAGTAGATCCTCTGAAATCCAGGAGGAAGTAGTTATGGACCTGACATAGACACACAAGTCCGTGGGACTGGATGACATTTACCTGAGGATACTGAGGAAGTTAGTGGAAGAGCTCCCAAAGCCACTCCCCTTCTTTTATCCTCAATTTTGGTAAACTGTTACCAGGACTGGAGGTTGGCCAGTGCAATGCCCATCCACAGGAAGGGCTGAAAGTTGGATACAGGCCTGTCACCCTAACCTCTGTGAGTGGAAAGATTGTGGAAAAAATCATCTAGAGAGTCATCATTTGTCACATGCAGAAGAACCAAGGGAACAGGCCCAGACAGCATGGGTTCAGGAAAGGCAGATCCAGCTTGACCAAGCTGACCCTCTGTGGTGAGGCCAGGTGAGGGTGGGTCTTCAGAGGAAAACTACACCCTTCTCTACAGGATCACTGCTTCAACAGAACCACATCTATCACTCCAGGAGGACTGCAGCCACCATTTAATCAGACCAACACCCTGGCCCACAGCGTGTCAGGTTGTATTCTGACCCTGCAAGTGTTGTTTTGTATTACTGCATTTTCTTTTTTTTCTTTTCCAAATAAAGGACTGTTATTCCTACTCCCATATCTTTGCCTAAGAGATAATTTCATTCATTTCAAAATTAATTAAAAGAGATTAATTTCAAAATTATAATAATTCAGAGGGAGAAGGTTTACATTTTCCATTTCAAGAGGGTCCCTACCTTCTTTAGCAGACAAGACACTTTCCTTAGCCTTGAAAAGCCACCTGTCTTTTCAAACCAAGGCACTCTGCAGTAATGAAAAGATTGTGCTTAAATGCACAGAATGAAAGAGATTACATTGAAGTTGTAAACAGTGAAATATCTTAATGGTAAATGCCTCTCTGGCAGGGAATCCAGATGAGCTTTCAGTTGTTTAAGAGTCTTTCCACCCTCCTCAGTCAATGAAGTGGTTGGGTCGTCTTTGGGTCTTGTCCCTGCCGACACCTGGGACAGATGCATCAGGTCAACTGCATCCACACATCTTGCAGCCATAGCAAAAGCACCTGCAGTCAAAATTAAAGGGGAAAAAAACCCCTAGAATTTCCACATGAAGGTAAATATCATACCAGCCTAAATCTTACCTCCATTAATTTTCCCCTGTTGTTTGGGAAATTCTGGTTTTATTCTGCTTATCTAGAGAAGCTGCAGTAGTACCAGAGCACATGATTTCTTTCATAACTGGAACTTATGGTTTTCTGATTGCGTCAGTAATAGATGCAAGAGGGCACTACTGTAATTTCAGGCAGAAAGAAATTAACACAGACATGTTTGAGTTGAACGCTGCTTTTCAAGCCACGCAGTAAAAAAGAGCACAGCCCTGGGAAAACACGCTTAGCTTGCAAGTTCATGCCAGTAGCCAAAAGGAGAGAAAAACATACCAGTGTTCAAAGTGAAATGACACTTTCATATCCTTCTGCTCCCCTCTTCTTCAGAGTCTAAAAACATTACACTGGCCGAACTGATATACAAATATTAAAATACTTCAAGATGAGGCATGCTCTTTTCATAAAGCATTATGCACAAAATATCAAGCCAAGGCTGAAAGTGACAATACATAGGGAGCTGAGAGATGAAACAAAAAAATCCTCCCCCACATTCACTTTGCTTGATTTCTTAGGAAATACTGATTCTTAAGAGGGCTGATAGAGCCCTCAGCCCAGCTGGTGATCAACAGTCTAGATTTGCAAAGAACAGTTCAGAATCTGTAAGTTTTGAGAACATCGAATGACCAGTACCAACATGAATAAAAATGCAGCTAGGTTCCCAAAGCTCTGGTGTGCAAAAAATGTGGAAAAAGTAGGTCCCTTTAGGTAAAGAAGAGCATATCCACATGTCTGATGAAAGACTGACATTAAATACCTCCAACAGTTTCTATCTCCCCTCCTGCACAGCCAGGCTGAGCTGTTTAGGAAGCTGAAGTGCATCTCTTCTGGTTAAATAGGCTCCCATATTCAAGTACACAGCTGCTCACTTAATCCCATTTTTTACTGTCAGTTTGCTGACTTCCTGCATTACTGCATGGTGTACAAATTCTTGGAAAAACAATAGAGAAGTTCAAAGCCATATTCTGAACCCAAAGTATCTCCTCTTTGCCACATGTCTAAGTGACCAAGTGAAGCCAGAAAACATTAGGAACATGTCTCTCCCAGAGCCTGACACTTCTTTCTCCCAGTATGTTAATACTTGGAGAAGACTGCTTTGCTCAAACCCACACAAATAAACTTCCAATCCAAAATCTTGCTGGTACTTTTTACTGTGACTACTTCTGGATTCTGACAAATAAATTTGATTTTGTAAGTTTACCCTTTAACTCGTCAAAGTCCCTTCTGCTGAAGGAATACTTAACAGAGAGTAGACTCATCAGATTAGAAGGTGTTTTCTAAACAGGGAATTTGAAAAAAGCTAAAAATCAAAATTTGAGAAGGAATATTTGTGACATCTGTCACAATGTTGCCATATTACTGAAAGAACTTTCACGTTTAGAGCCATCTACAGAGAAAATGATGTCAAGTAGCAGCAAATATGGTCTCATAATGTCTTGACAAGACTCCCTGAAATCTGCCCTGAGTTAGACACTGTAAGGCTTTTTTATAGTTCAAAGTTTATAAAAGCAAAAGATTAGGAACGAGACCATGCTATAAGATGGTCATAGCTTTAGCATGCTGACGTTGAAGCACAAACATTCCCAGCAGAATATTTAATAAAATTGATCTCCATCAATGGAAGAAAGTATCCGCTAGTTTTGAGAGAAGAGATGAAAGAAAGACTTTGTGGCAGCATCTTCAGGAATTTTCAAAGTGGTTTTTTTTCACTTTCTATGAAAATGGAGTTTCCCTTTCAGAGCCTGGCATAGACAACTTCTTTCATGATACTCTAGAAGTCCTCATCTAGAGCCACTGCTAAGGCAAAATATCTGTGTGGAATTGAGTATAAAGTAAGGTATTTTGCTACATTCAATAATTCAAATTCCACCATGAGGGAAGACATTTGATCATGAATTTCTTGTAAGGTTTCATTTCCTTTTCTAGATGATAGCTACAGAATTTTATTTTGAATAGATGCTTAGAGCAGAGGCTTTCAAAGTATTTTGAAAAATTTACCAAGTTCTCAAAAAATTTACAAACTTCACCATATTCACTGTGGCAATTCAGCCAATCAGACTTCACTTTTAATTATTGTAATTAAAATTTTATTTGAAGTTGACTTCTAATTTTTTACCTTTTTTTTTTTTTTTTGCTTTCCATGTTTGTGCAAGTTTCAAAGAAGGACATTATCAGTTAACAGATCTGCTGAAATGTGGTATCACAATTTGAAAGATCTTTCTCAGGCTTCTGATGCCTTTGTTTACAGTGGTTTCATATCTTTTTTAGCTTTGCTTCTGCTTTTCTGGATAAGCTATCTTGGTAGCAGGAAATGAAATATCTGTTTTCCTTGAGGAAGTCATAACAAGCCCAAGGACCAAAGAGGGTAGACTTTGAAACAAGAATTCTTCATAAACTTCAGACAAAACCTGAATTTTCAACAACTTTGACAGCTCTTTTGGTCCAGACTTGACACTTCTGGGATTTCCTCCTCTCTTTCCCCTGGTTGCCCTGCGGGATGGCCACATAAGATCCTAAGGTATGAAATTCATTTTTATGGCAAGGCTTATTAAGCTATTTTGAATGTAGAAGGATGTTTCCAACATGGAAAGCAAGCAGTGTCATTCTGAAATGAGCACACTTGAAACTAATTTGCTGATCAGGTGTGGATCCGTTTTGTTAACTCATGGACAGGCAGTCTAGCGGAACTAATTGAAGACGAATTTTACCTTTCTGGTCTCCCCTGAAGTCTGTAAAACACAGAGAAGCCTATGTTGCATGCACAAATCTATTTTCATGGCTTAGATGTGTGATGCACCAGGGCTGGTTAATAACAGACCAGAGCAGTGGGACGTGGGACAGTCAACTGTGACTGGAGAAAGCATAATAAACAGGAATCTGAGGAAGACTAAATTCCTATTAAAAAAAAAAAAAGGGCGAAAAAAAAGCACCTATCATCACCTATCATCAACAGCTATTATTTACCGCAAACATTGCACTTACACTGAAAATTCAGATTAATAATGTATCTGAGTTATTGTTAATACAACTGGATAATGTATCTATGCACAATGAATATGCAACACAACACTTCAAGAAAAGAGTAATTCAACCAGAATGTCTCGAGTCTTAACTCCTCCGAAAAAATGAACTGTTGAGCAGGGAAGGCAAACAGCTTGAAGTGAAGGTTACAAATGAACCATTTAGGATCCATAAGATGTAGCGCCAATACTAATGAAGGACAGAAAAAATAAATTTGCCACTCTTTTTCTTGTATTTTGAATGATGGCACAAAGCACTGACCAGCAGTAGGAAAGAAGTACTTCACTTTGACCTATCTTCACCTTCCTCTTGCCATTACAGGTTGTTACAGAGTACCTTGTATTTCTAAAAGCTAATATCAAACTTTTGAGACAGGAAGATATCAAGAAGTGGTGGATCATCTTTCAGGGATATTTAATTTTTATTAGAGAATATTGTCTTTCATAAGTGCTGGAAAATAGCACTCTTTTATCAGGGCTTTTAATAGAAGTTTTTAACAGCTGTAGAATCTATTAACATTCATGTAAACACTTGAAACTAAGAACATCCTCGCACTCAAAGGAACAGAAACACCAGTGCCATACTAATGAAGTGCCCAACTGCATATAAGAAAATAATTTAGTAAGAATTGCTTCAAAAGAAAGTTCAGCTCTTAAGTTTTTGTAAAGTATGCAGTGTTTTATAATCAATACTCTTCCAGCACTTTTAATGACTTCACTTACAGTATTACAAGGTCACTAAAAATGTCATATTGATCTAAACTCACTTATGTACAGGAATCACATGATACAATACCTAAAATAAGAAATCAAGCTTGACTAACTCTGTTTTGTTTTTAAAGTGACCTTATAAATATTACAAAAGATATTGTTTTCCTTATTCAAATTATATCTGACAGAAAATTGGTTGAAAAAATAGAGTAATTACAGGATGAGACAGTAATCCATCTAACTTCATTACATGAAGTTAGAAAACTTCTTAATCCAATGAAGTTGCCCATATTGTTTTGAAAAAAACTGAAAGTTTGCATTGCTTCCTTAATTTTTGCCACAATTACCGAAATCGTGGGCAGCAATTCCAGCTTTAAAGGTTGGAACTGCTCTTCACCCCAAGAGCAGCCCTTCCAAGACTATGACAGCGTGCTACCTCATTCCACCAAAAGATCCAATCTCAAAAGATCCCCAGCTTTTAAGCTGCTTGGCCCAGATGAGCACTGATGTAGCTGCTAGCACACCTGCTGCCCAAACCACCAGCCATCACAGCAACAGTTCAGCAGAAGGTGCCTCTAGAGTGAAGTTTAATTAGGAAAGCGTGTGAAAAAAGCTGCACTTCATCATGAAATGTACACGCTGAAATGCTGAGGTCCAAATGCCACAAATGGGAAAACAAAGCCAAATGCTAAAACATGTGTGCAGGCACAGCTGGATCAACAGTGTTGATGTGGTTGAAATTGTGCAGTCCCTGGCTATTATTTTATTCAAGATGAACCATCTCTCAAATTGTATTCATTTCTCAAACTGTTATAGATAAAAACCCAGAGATACTATCTCTAGTCATAAAATACATCGACAATTCTTTTGATAGAAAGTTATAATTAGTTGCTGCTTTTTAATGAATAACTAAGTCACCACTTCTATACATTTAGTCACCTTCATGAGGTAACAACACAAAAGATTTTTAACATGATTCAGGCTTTCTCAGCAGTACTGGTAAGAATAGCCCAGACTTCTTAGCATTTGATGACCTCTGCGTGATGGAGAAAACAAAGAATGCACACTACATACAACCCCAGTGGACAGCCAGCCACTTTAAAAATGCCTATTTTTCTTTCATGCTAGGAAAACACTCTCTTGCCAAAGGAAGGCTTTCGTAGATGTAGGTGGGAAGGTCACCTGTCATGACTGATCTTGTTGCATGTATCTTTGCAGAAGAGGTCACACAAACCTTGAGCATGTTTTGCAGTAACAAAGACCTTCTGCAAGTGCCCCAGCTAACACTCCAGTTCCCTCACAGGTCTTCAGAGGTGTTCCTGGAACTCCTACTATTTACACACAACAGGAACTAGTCCTCCACGAATGGCATGAGGCAGATTGACAATTTTTCCTTTAGCTTTACGAAACTTTACTATAGTAAGAAAAGTACTATCCATGTTTAAGATGGTCAGCTACATATGATCAAATTTTTATTTTTCAGCACTGACAGCTCCTCTGTGCAACTGTGCTTATAACTGCTAATTTTTGGTGCTCTTCGACTGCTGCCTTCTTTGCAGCTAAAGAAGTTTTGATTTTAAATTGAATGCATTTACATAAACATATTTTGTCCTCATTTTCATATAGCAAAACACTTCAACGATGGTTAGTTACCCTGAACTCAAACTGGTCGAAGTTGAGAACTAAAAGCTACTCTTCTCTGAAAGCTGAATGTATGTCCCTGCTGGAGTACAACTATAGCTCCTCATTTGCATCCTCTGATTACTCCAGCCATCCAAGCACATAACTATACAAAAAGCTACTAGCACCCAACTATTTCCTCAATTAATCAGTTTATCAACCATGACTGACATTATGAGATGCTACTGGCTATACCACCCATGTAATCTCAATTGCACAACGCTGTACTGTGATGCTCACCAACACATGCTACACAGTTTTGTATCAAAAATTTCACAGTAGAGATGAAAAAGGTGAAAGAAAACACTTACAAAATAAAAGCTATGCTGCACAAGCCACTTTTGGAATTGTGTTCTCACTGACGGCAGTTCACTCTCATTCAACTGAGTGAAGCAAATGAATTAAGATGTGTACGTACCTCAAAAGGGCAGAAGAAAGCTGACTAGCTTTTAAAGATTTACTTCAAGTACTGGGAAGGGAAAAAAACCCCAGAAAACTACATGCAATTAATGGAGCCTAGAAATTAACGCAATAATTAAACAACAAATGGACATAATGATAAAGAATAAATCCTCCTCTCTTCCTGTCCTTCGTAAAATCATAAAAAGACTAGGGTTGTAACCTGAGGATGATGAACTGTCACTTGCCAGGAAAAACAGCCCTGGTGCAGAGATGTCCTGAGGGGGAGCAGGGGATCAAAGTGAGCAAGGCCAGTTTCTAGAGCTGAGTTAACTGCACTTGACTGAGGCAACAGAGATGGAGTAGCAGTAGCAACTGATTTAAACACAACTCTCTATTCCTCCCAGGCTACATTTCCTTGCTTTCACTCTCTGTAAGCTGTGTCTTGAGTTTGGCCAGGAGTGCCTTGTTCATATGTGCAGGCTGCCTGCCTCCCTGTCTGATTTCCCTTGCAAGGAGACAAGCCTGGAACGTCATCCAGCTCTCCTGGGG
The DNA here is from genome assembly GCF_028018845.1 of Melospiza georgiana. NCBI lineage: Eukaryota > Metazoa > Chordata > Aves > Passeriformes > Passerellidae > Melospiza > Melospiza georgiana. Next base: position 15,328,311 of record NC_080465.1, read on the forward strand.
CCCCCTTCCCTCCAGGGCTCCATCCCCTGGTACTCTACCAAGAAGAGGTTGAAGTCTGCTCTCCTGAACTCCAGGGTAGTGAGCTTGCTGTACAACCTCCTTGCTGCCCTAAGTAAGGATCTCAAACTCCATTTCACAGGCACTGTAGCCCAGAATGTCCCTGAGCTTCACATTCCCCACCAGCCCCTCCCTGTCAGGACAAAATCCACCATGGTACCTCTCCTCCTTGGCTCATATATCCAACCTGTAGAGGTAGAGAATTCACCAAAGAATTCCAGGAAGCTCCTAACGCAAGAGGTTTATGTCTCTCTGCAACGCCCTTTCAACAGACACTTGTGTGTTTGAAGTCCCCCATGAGAATCAGGGTTTGTGACGGCAGGGCCACTCCTGTCTTTCTGTAAAGGGCCACAGCTGCTTGGTCTTCCTGGTCAGACCATCTGTAGCACACCCTCACTATAAAGACACCTGTCCCTTTTGTGCCTTGAATCCTGACACATTAACTCTTGGTCTCATCCATCCCCAGGTGAGGCTCCGTGATCTCCAGCTGGTCACGGACACCAGGGCAACACCTCCTCCTCATCTCCCTTGCCTGACCTTCCTAAGGAGCCCATAGCTTACCATTTGAGTCACAGGAGTCAACCTACATTTCCATGATGCCAGTGACTGTAGTTCTGCAGGCCTGCACATATCTCTAATTCCTCCTCTTTATTTCCCTGGCTGTGTGTGCATTAGCATAGAGGCACTTGAGCTAGGCCCCAGACCCCTATGAAGCTTTCTGGCTAGAGTATCTGGAATTCCCTGATGTTTTAATTCAGGTGCTCTCCTGCTAACCCTCTCAGGCTCTAGGCACTTCTTGCTGACTGGAAGAGCATGTCAGCCCACACGTTCTCACCATTAAATCTGATTATATCCCCTTCCCTCAAGTGGATATCAAGTTTAATGCCCTATCAATAAACTCCACAAGCCTTGACAAAGGACCTCCTTGCCCTTCTACAAAGGTGAATTCCATCTGAATTCATCACGTCCAGGACCATGGAGGCCAACTCATTACACAAAAAGAATGAAAATTGTGGCAGTGTGCCACCAGCCCCAGAGTCAGGTATTAAGACTGGGTCCATCTGTTGTTTTCAATGTCACTACCTGCACCTAACAAAAGTAGAGGAAAAACAACCTCTGCCCCCGATGAGCTCTCCAATCACCCCAGGACCCTGAAGTCTCTTTTGACAGCCTCTGGCTGACGCATTGTGGCTTTATCGCCATGCACACACGGAGGACCAACACGTAGTATGAGTCTGATGGCTGAACCAGGCTAGGAAGTTTCCTGGTGATGGCCGTAACTCACATCCCAAGGAGGCAGACTTATCTGTTGGAGAAGGACCTTTGTCCTAATTATCCACTGATTTTCCTATCACATCCAGAGGCTCACACCTACTGCACAAGGCAGCTGGGAGGGTGAGGTGGACAAGAAAGGCTTTTGTCTGTTGTGCCAAGCAAGGACTTGCCTCCTTTCACTCCTTTCTTCTGTCTACTGCCTTCAGCCTGGCAGGGGGAGGTTATGCAACACTCTTGATATGGATTTCTTTCTGGTTTCTGCTCCTGTCTCAGCAAGGCCAGAGCACAGTTCAACTGGTGCATCTCCACCTTGGAGTCCCTGATACTACTTAATCTTTCTATCTCATCTCTTGGAAAATGCACTAGGGCATTCACTTAGCTACACTGCACAGCACCTGCTAAACAGACAGCAAATTAATTTTTACTGAATGCATTTAATGACACTCTATTATTTCAGCCTAAGTACTGAGTGGTTAATGCAAAACTAAAGTGAAAAGATTCTACACTTAATTCCAAAGTAACAGAACTGGTACAGAGCTCCGCTGTTTTACCTCCTTGTTGGTAACCAGGATCCTAACCTAAATTATAAGCAGCTCAAGAGCTTTGCAGAAACCTTTCACTGATATTGCTTACTCATTAAAGCAGTGGAAAATATGGTAAAAGACCAGTTTATGAGACTGTTTTCCCTTCAACTTTGTTTATTGATGTACTGAACATGAAAAAGTACAAAGAATCCAAACACAAAAGAAAACATGTACAACCTCTTAAATACCCAACAGAATATATTCTCTATTCCAACAAATGTGAATTAAGTCATACTATACAACTTCAAATAAATACCAGCCTTATATTTTACTAAGTGCTCTGATAAACACTGTAAAGTGAAGCCCAATTTACATGCCTTCTCATCAATGCCATTAGTTGCTACAGTAGTATAGGAAAGAAGCATGTAGCTACTATTTCTCCCACATCAGAAAGTTTGTGATTTCTATACTATATACAACTTTTAATGCAGAGGATTAGCTTTAACAATCTAAATGCACCTAAGAATGAAGAAGTACTCAGGAAGCCAATTGATTTTTGAATAGCATTGAGTGGGTCAGCATGAAAACTTGCTTAATCACTTTAGCACGCGCTTCACAGTATATGTACTGTACTATACTGAAAATTTTATAACTACAATTTAAAAGAAGAAGAACCGAAAACAACTGCAAAGATAGTGTACAACTATGTTATGCATAGAACATTGCTTTTTCTAAGGGGAAGCATATGAGCATCTCAGTTTATACAAAAAGCAGGACGTAACTACATAGTTGTCAGTGCATCCTGGTGAAGGCATCAAACCCTCAGCTTTTTTTTTAAAAATTTAATTATAAGCTAGATGCTAATCAGAAAATATTCTGTATTTGTTTTCCTTAAATTTCTTCAATACATGGTAAAGACTTTTTCTATTTCCCCAAATAGTGATTTAAGCATCATACAAAGTTAAACTTCAATAGCATACAGGTATTTATGGTTTTCATATGAAAAATGTAAGGAAATCTGCTCAAAACATATGTTTATATTTGTTTTTTTTACCACAAACATATTTATAAACAAAAATGTTGCATCACCATAAACAGCTGAAGCTAGACTATCTACAGACAAAAATAGCAACAGATCTGATGCACTGTAAATTCAAGTCCTCAGGACAAAAAAAAAAAAAAAAAGAAAAGAAGCAGACCTCAAGTAACAATGTTAATGCCATTTACAAAGAAAAAAATTATACAAAAACATTCAAAATTGAACATCACTTGGCATGTAACTTTTAAAAAAAACTATAACCAAAATTAGCTGAAAGGTTCATAACTTAAGTTCTTATTTACATTACACAAAGCTCAGGTGTTAGCCTTGAACATAACTTTCAAAATACCTCCTAATGCACCCAACTCAGGCCACTTCAGCTGATTTGCTACTGCACAAATCATGCTTGATGTCTTTTCTTAAGACAAAACAATTCTTCAAACAATAGCAAGTACATCACTAAACACCTTGAGCTCTATCTGAAGGGAATTCTTTAGGAAGAACAGATTTTTTTTCCCCCATATCTCAGTGTTTTAAGTTTTCTGCTTGCTCTTATATTCTTTTTTTAAATTTTCATTTGCTTCAAAATCACAAATTAAAGTGAGCCACCTATCACTTAATAACCAGGATGATCAATGACTCCACTGATGATTACAAAAAATGAAACCAACAGTGCATCCCACTGACTTTACTTCTTAACACAAAGGTCTCAAAAGTAGTTCTACATCATAAATCTTTCTAAATTTTTTCCCAACAATTGCAAATTTCCTGGTAAGTTTTAAAAGCTCACTAGTTGTCATACGAAGAGATTTCTCAAAGTATTCAAGTCAAAATATTTGTTCCAGGACCAGTAAAAAGTTTCTCCAAATTTTTTATTTTTTTTTTATAAAAATAGATGCTTTTTTAAACCCACATCAAAGAGGCTCTTATCTCTTTGGCAAGGTACTGCTTTACGAAAAGTTCTCCAGTATTCTTACAATAAGCTTTTATAATGTGTTCCCACTCCCCAACCCAAATGAAGATGATGAAATAAATACTGCTTATAACATTATAAATAAAATGTAAACTTCAGATACTTTTCTTGAACAACAAAACAATATTGCATTACAATGTAAATTAAAAACAAAGTAAATCAAGAAATGACAAAAAAAATAAAGTATTACACAAAGCCTCGCTATTTACTCATAGATTAAAGGCAGTCATGTATAAAGAAAAAAAACTTCTTCCATTAGCTGAAACGTTTTACAAGGTCCACCTTCTTCAAAGAAGGCAATAGAATACGCATTGTGACAGGTAAAAACCCTGTACCTCTTGTCAATACTCAAACACAAAAGATAGTTAAGAAGTTCTAATTCAGATAGTAGCAATAAAAAAATCTCACATATTCTTAGGATGCTAAGTAGTCATTTTATCCCCATTTCCACACTGGCATACAACAAAGGCATTTACTAATGCATAAAGCTTCCTGTAAATCGCCTTTGTTGTATAGTTTTCATGTATTAATGCACTGAGAATAACTGGTTAGGCTTTGTGCGTTTTGTTTGTTTTGAAGGAGACCTGCAGTACTCTGTCACCAAGGCGGTATCCGTTCAGGCTGGCTATTGCCATAGCTGCCTCATCGTAGTTTGTCATAGTCACAAATCCAAAACCTTTGCACTTGTTGGTGTTAAAGTCACGGATGACCTTCACATTGGTCACTGCTCCAAAGGGTCCAAACATTTGCCAGAGGATACTCTCATCAGCATCAGGGGCCAAGTTGTACACAAAAATGCACCACCCAGTTCCTGCATGTCCAGGGATATTAATTCCGGCCAAACTGGTCATTCCATCAATGGTCATTGGAGGAAACCTACTAAAGAATGAGGGAAAGCAAAACAGAATCATCATATAGCTGTTCACACAAAACCCCAGCAAAGAAATGTCAAAATAAAAGAAGAGAATGATACAGAGCTTTTCACAGAATGAACATGTTGCTCAGACTAGAAAGATAAGATCAAAAATATTTTTTGCCCCCTAACTGCGCAAATACTATGTAAAAAAATTATACACAAGTAGGGAGAACAGTGCTAGGTATGTCTGAAATGATGTAACAGAAAATCAAAAGGAAAGCATGCTATAAAACCAGTGAGGATTAGCAAGTCATTTGAAACAGGAATTCCATGGAACTGCTACAAAAGGCTTGTCTATTTCATGCAAAATGCATCAAAATGAACAATCTCAGCTGAAGTCTCAACATGCAAAAATCCAACATAAGTCTTACTGAAAAGTAAGAGTTTGCAAAATACTTCAAAATAATTTGGTTGTTATGAACCAACTCATCCTTTATTACCTCTTTACTCCATAAGCTATGTTGAGCAGATTGTCCAACCTGCAAAACATTTAGCAACATGTTCAGTCTTCAGACTTTTCTACCCTTTAAGATTAAGGAAACTTAGCATATTACTGTCACATCCATTACACTGTACCAAACCTCATGCAATGTTAAAGTACCACCACTGAAAGAGCCATGGCACCTTATTACATCTGATAGTGAAGACAAAACAGATATCCTTCGTGAAGATGCTTATTGGGAAATAGGTAGCAGCATCCACCATCTAAACCCCATGCTGCTACAATTCTTGTGTAGTAACCACAATCATAAGAAGTTCATTTTATGAAGTCCACCATGGCCACAAATTTAGCCTAAACCACATACTGTTACCATTGTGTTACAGTCAGTGACCACATCAGTCAAGTTTTCCACATTACTAACCTGGTTGAGAAGAAAACTTTTACTAAGGTTTCTGACATGTTTGCTGACACGACTATCAAGACAGATGCAGTATTTTGGACCACTAGCAACTATTGTAATGTAAACTCAAAAAAAAAAGATTTTTCATGTTCCTACTCCTGGCAATTCCAGAATGTTGGGAGGCAGAAGGCTGATTTGGCTGAGCAGGGCTAAGGCAGAAAAAGTAAGTGTAAGGACAGTGGAGGCAAAATCAGGTGGATAAAGAAAGAATACAGAGCTATTGCTTGCCACTGGAGGGAAAAAAATTGTGTGGCCAAAGCTCAACAGGAGTTGAAGCTTGTCAGCAATGTGGGGGACAACAAGTTTTTAAAAATGTCAATCTCAAAGAGCAGTCCAAACATAACATGAGCCTGTTACAGAATGAAAATGGTCACCCCACAAACAGGGACACAAACAAGGCAGAGAAGTTTAATTCTTTCTTTGCCTTCATCTTTAATGCTGATGATGGGCTAAGAGGGTCCCAGTGTCTTGGGCTGTGAGAACGGTGAACAACCCTGAACTTGTGTGGGATCTTCTGTTCCAACTGAGTCCCTACAGATTTATGGGACTGGAGGGGATTCATCCAAGAACACTCAAAGAACGGGCCAATGTCTTTGTGAGGTCTCTTTCAATGATTTTTTTCATGATCTTGGAAATGTGGTGTTGACTGGAAGCTCGCTAACACTACCTCCATTTTCAGTAAGGGAAAGAAGGATGACCCTGGAAACTACAGGCCCATCAAGTCTCACTTTAGTGCCTGGTAAAATTATGGAGATTATTATGGGAAGTACTGAAAAACACAATCACAGCCAGCGTGGTTTCAAGAGGGCAAAGTCCTGCTTGTCAAACTTAAATTTCCTTTTATGACAGAATAACTCACCCAGCTGACCAAGGGAAGTCAGCTGATGCAATCTTTTTGGATTTCAGTAAAGCCTTTGATACTGCCTCTCCCAGGATCCTTCTGGCCAAAATGTGCAGCACACAGCTGGAGAAATGTATCATGGGATGGGTGAGCAACTGGCTCAGGGCTCAGGCACAAAGGGTTACAGTGAATGGGGCGACACCTGACTGGTAACTGACACTACTGGCATTCCACAGGGATTCACTTTGGGCTCAGTGCTCTTTAGTATTTTCATAAATGACTCAGATGCAGGACTTAAAGAACATATACTAAGTAAATCTGCCAATGACACTGTCAGGAGGACCTGTTGACACCCTGTAAGGCAGAGGGACTCTGCAGAGACACCTTGACAAATGAGAGGGTTGGGCAATCACAACTAACTACATGATATTAAAAAGGCGAAGTGTCAGACTCTGCACCTGAGATGGGGAAAACCAAGATGTACAGAGACTGGGGAGCGAGACACTGAAAATCATGGCAAAGGACCTGGGGCTTCAGGTCAACAGAAAGCTGAACATGAGTCAGCAGTGCCCTGGTACCCAAGGAAGGCCCCCATGTCCTGGGGGGCATTGGGCACAGCATCACAGCCAGGCAAGGGAGGGGATTGTCCTGCTCTGCTCTGGGGCAGCCTCACCTCCAGTGCTGGGGGCAGGTCTGGGTGCCACAACATAAAAAAAGATATAAAGCCATTAGAGTGTTGAAAGGAGAGCCAAGAAAATGGTGAAGGGGTCTGAAGGGGAAACTGTGCGAGGAGCAGCTGAGGTCACCAGGCTTGTTCAGCCTGGGGAGCCTGAAAGGTGGCTGGCCTCCACACACTCTACATTCCCTTGTGAGGGGAAGAGGAGGGGCAGGTGCCGATCTCTTCTCTGTGGTGACAGCGACAGGACCTGAGGGAAAGCCCTGAATTTGTGTCAAGGGAGTTTAGGTTGGATATTAGGAAAGGGTTCTTCACCCAGTGGGTGGCTGGACACTGGAATAGGATTCCTAGGAAAGTGGTCATGTCATCAAGCCTGCTAGGATTCAGGAATTGTATGGACAATGCCCTCAGGCAATGGTGTCACTCTTGGTCCTGTGCACGGCCAGGAGCTGAACTCAATGATCCTTGTGGGTGCCTTCCAATCCAGGATATCCTATGACACTATGATTTTACCAGATGAAGTGTTTCTACAATATACACACACACACATCATATATATTATTTTCAAGATTTCTCCATGTGGTTCTTGCCTCACCTGCTCCCAATTACAGAATGCCACCACAACTCTAAACCCCTTCAAATAATCTAGCCAATATCTGAAATACACAGTGCATACCACTCCTATTGCTCTTATTCCTGCTTCTTTCAAGAAATGTTCACCCTGAAGAAGCTCTTATTACTTTCTGAAAAATCCTAAATACATGAAGTCTTATTATAGATCAAGACTCAATAAAATATGAGCTTAGGTAAAAAACATACACTTGATTTAGTTTTCCAGAGAGCACTGACTCTGCAGTTAGCTGGGTTTGCAGAATACACTGATAAGAAACTACTGAACTCCTAAAAGAGCAGAAAAAGGAGATTAAAAAATACCTGACTACTAGCAGTAGACAGTGTGGATGACTGAGGTCTACTGTCACTGACATGAGTGGTGGAGAGCAAGGTGAAGAGTTCTAGAAACATCACCACTTATAGCTCCTTCTTACAATGGCTGTCAGATGACGACTTCATACAGTAATGGTATCACTTGTATGATTTTTCAGTTACCTCAAAGACTTGAAAATACTCTGGAAATATTCTCAGAGACTTTCACTGGAAAATTTTTAAAGATGCTCTAAGTTATACATCTTATAGAAACTGAGGAACAGTTATATAGATCTTCTTTTGAAAGTCTAGCCCAAGTTTTCACTTAATAAGAAAAAAAAGGAAGCAGTGTATTGATCCTGTAACTTCTATTATTAAAGTTGAAGAAGTTTTCAGGCTTCTGTCAACTATTAACAGAGATGGGGCAACTGCATCAGGTCATTGCCAGAGTATGTTATTGCCAGAATAAGCTTGTGACACAAACCCTGTGATCTTATTTCACACAATGCACTTGACTCCATCCTGCAATTTCTGCCGCCAGACTTTTCTATAGAATAATGGCAAGTCTACTGCTATGCAATATTCAGAACACTGTTGTAAGCTATGCCTTTTATTACCGAGTAAATAGTAAGAAGAGCCACAAAAAAGTAAATAAAATTTGTTATCCCCTCTCCTACAGCAAACACCTACTCCTCACACCTGTGAGATGCAGCAGATAACACCAAAAAGCTGAATAGAAGAAAAAAATTTTAAAATTCTAACAGAAGTGCAGGCCATGAACTCTTGAATATTTAGTATAAGCAAACCTAGCCAATGCAGTGCATTTGAAATTTGGTATATTCTCTTTGAAGTAAGCTGTCAACTGTTTTTTTTCCTTGAAAAAAAAGATAAAGATACTCTTTGAGTGTATTACTATTTAACACAGCCCAGTCACACTGTTCAGGGGCAGAGAGAGGGAAGAAAAGATCACAAAAAAAAAAAAAAATCCAAGGTACTCATGGATGTAGATAGTACAGCGTTCATTTCACTTTGTCCTCACCATCAGTTCTTTTCAATACACTAAATAGCATGGGGAACTATATAGCAATAGTTTCAACATGATGGGAATGTAAGCTCCCAAAAAGCACATGCAAAAATATGTCAACAATCTTCATTATGAGAAGTTGTTTCAAGAAAAGACAAAGTATGGCGTGGAGAACATAGACACCTAAACAGGAAAAAAACTGAAAGCCAGAATGCAGAGGAAAAATGTAGGGTTAGATGAAGAGGAAGGTGGCTGTGGCATGCCATAAGGCTAAGATAAAAACACTGCATCTCCTAGGTCAGTATTAACTGAATCCACTTGCACATTAATCAAGAATAACCTAGGAGATGAAAAGTAAACTTTGAAAAAAAATTTAAGTGACTTAGTACAAGAGAGATGTCACCTTGGTTTAACTAAGTATGCCTATTAGACACCAAAATGCTATCAACAGGACGGCATGCATTTTGGTTTTAGCTGTACTGTGGTAGCACAGCTGAAGTTCAACATTCACGTGTTTCCTTCCCACACAGAAGTCAGACAAGCAGGAATGCACAAGAGTGGAGGCAATCAAACAGGCCTTTGGGAACATGCAAATTTCAGCACACTTGGGCGCATTATTTACTTACCTAAAACGTTGAGCCTGCTGAGCTAGAGGGGCGGGATACCTTCTGTTTGGAGAATGGTACAGCTGGGAAAGAATGGCCTGATTGGTTTTTTGGCTTGGATTGTTAGCAAACTTTACAGTGATGGGCTCTGTGGCACCTGGAGGTTTCTGGCCATTCAAGCCCTTGATAGCTTCTTCTGCTTCAATTCGCTTGTCAAACCGGATAAACCCCACGCCCCGTGACAACCCTGCACAAGGTGAAAAAAGCACACAGTAATGAATTCACAGACTCCAGAATACTGGATATTAACTTTCATTTGTGTGGCCAATTGCTATGTTGATGGTCGAATGCTGTGAACACATGATAACTTTGAGCTTAACAGAACTGATTTCTAGCATAAAGTAAGAATTTCCTGCTATAATTTTGATTTAAGTTTTTAATTTAACTGATGAAAGACACATTTGTGTAAACAGCTTGTGAGTTTGAGGGAAAACAGTGGAAACAAATTTAGTGAGCCAAAGTAGAATTCAGAAACAAAGCAATTTTGTTGGATGGAGATGAACCCAAACCAACTGCACTGTAACCTCTGGTCAGCTCATGCTATTCTGCAGTACCTAAAGTGACAAAAATTCTGCAAATAGCTTAGTTCTCTGCTCTCTAGCAGTAAAAAGATAGCTTTTGCTCTCCTGCAGTATCCCCTGAAGCTCTCTTTTGAGCAAATATGCTCCGAGGATGATGATGTGCACATACTATATTGCAATAATAGGAATTAAGGCCATGTTTACCAGTCACTGGTGACCTCTGAGTAAAATAACTGGTTTCAGTCAATCACCGTACATCACTAGGTGTTACTTTTGAAGGAAACTTTTCTTGATATACGAAAGTCAAAGGCAACATACAAAGGAATTCAAAAGTGTTTATGGAAGGTCTTAGGAACATCATGTATCAAAAATTCCAAGTGTCTTAGACAAACATATTAAGCTACAATGGATACTTGAACCAATTAACATTAAAGCTACTAACAGCCAACATCAGTTAGATCAATGTTTTGTTGTAATATTTCAAGTGCCATTTAGAGCCCTTTTACATTTTGGTTCATGAATAACCAGATGAGTTAAACATTTGTCCTCAACTGAGAAAGACATTAACGACAAGAAACGTATTCTCTTCATAAACAATGATTTAAGACATCAAAAGTGACAATGAACAGGCATAAGAAAGCTTTTAAGAGGCAAATGTCACAGCTTCAACTCTGCAATTTTTATCTGTCAGTTTGTGTCACAACCTTATTATTCATACCATTCTGAGCCTACTTCTTCCAAATTACTAAAAAGGAGGCAAGAAAGCTTAAGCCTTAACGACAATCTATATGCCAGAAAGGATGCTGCCAATAGCATGCTTTATGAATATGAACAGAATTATAACACATATTAGAAGTTCAATTATATTTACTTATTGGTCCATTTGTTAAATGCCACCTATTTCTATGTATGAATATACAGGAACCTACTGTGAACAGCTATTTATTGCACACAGACTAGGAATCTGTCCCACAAATCTGCTATATCTACAAGTCAGTATTTGGCCTTTAGCTTTCTTTTCCAGGCCTCTCTACACCCTCAACAACTCAACCTACTCTCTACGTATTATGTGTCAACACTGAGATTTCTTTTAACTTAGTGGAAGTCAAAGGAGTACACACAAGTTCCACTAAAGGTCAGCCAAGACTCAAATACTGGCAAGTGCAAACTTTTCAAAATAAGACAATTAAAAACCTTACGACCTTCTACACCTGACAGCTGTTTGCCACCCAAGAGGATATGCAGCTTTGAAAAAGTACAACTATTAAAAAAAAATAAAACCCAGCTTATTCAGGGAATAATTATGTGAGTAAATGACTTCATCTGTCCCACCCCTTAATGCTCTGGAAGGGGGAGAGCTTGGAGAGTTCTCCAAACCTGCTTCTTTGTATGTCATTCAATGCTCCTATCATGTACTTGGCTTTTCATTCAATTGCTTATTTCTGGCAGAAACCTCACAGCAGGTGATTCAGAAAACTATAAAGATGCTCAAGATCAGCCATCTGAGACAGCAAAAAACCACAGACATTACTATCCTGAGTCTGAAGAGTAACCACAAAGTGCCACTGACAACCATTACTTGATTGACACACATACTGTAAATATGCCAATAACCTGCTACATCTTATACTTTATGGCACAGGTAATCACAGAACTTACCTGCTCCTGAGGAAGTCAAAGTTCGTGTGTGTGCCCAAATTTAACGAGTTAGCCTTGAAAACAGTCTTAATAGCAACTGCCAGTCTGGGGCTTCTGTAATCCTAGCCTCAGAGAGCCAGCTGTGCATTTCTGCCTAAAATTTTCTTTTTAGGAAAAAAAAAGCTTAATAGCATTTTGTAAGGCACTGGAAAGCTATTTTCATACAGCAGCTTGGAAAGGAAGATATGGAAGCTGTAAATTTATTACAAGTCATCAAAAAAGCTTCAGACCTGCACCTTCAGAGAGGAAATGACTCAAGCTGGCTCAGCACCTCTACACAGTTTATTTTTGCGCACGCATGTTTATGAACAATTACAGGCGAAAAAAGCATTTTCTGGCCTACGTACACCTTTTATACATTATAGAGACAAGACTATTGTACTGAAAGGTGAAATATCTCAAACTGTGAGTCCATGAAAGGCCATGCAAAACTGCCTACTTACCAGTGACTTGGTCAACCAGAATACGAGAAGTAATAATACGTCCATATTGGGAAAAGAGCTGTTCCAGTTCTTTCTGGGTCATTGTTTTTGGAAGTCCACTAACATACAAATTTGCATCTCTGATAGAAGCTGAACTTGGGCGTGCATAAGAAACCTTAGAAAAAAAAAAACCATAAAAAAAATCCTGGAAAACAAACACTTTAAAAACAGCTAAAATAGGACAGTGTTATCTGTTCTGAGACATAAAAACATCTATAACAGCAGACAGAACAGTTACTTTGCAAAGCCAGTTCAGTGGGTTTTTTTGTTTGGGTTTTTTTTTTTTTTTTTGGTTTTGGGAGGTTTTTTTGGGAGCGAGCTTCCAAAACAGAAGGAATGCAACTTAGACTACACAGGAGCAGCTGACTACAGGAATTCATATCTAAAAAGTACTTCCAAATAAATGAGAAAAAGCTAGGTACATATTCCAGCAGGTCTTGGTGGAGAAAGTGACAAATTATATATGACTAAAGTGACAAATTTAAGAAGTTCCATGCCCCATGTTCCATGAAGTCTCATTAAAAAGCAGTAAAACATACCAGGAATTAAGATTTCAGTGTGATATGTAGGCCAAAGGCACAGAAAGACACTCTGAAGCACTTAGAGGTTTGCAAGTATTTTTAAAGTGCTGTGTCTTTTGTACATGTCGAGCTTGCTATCAAATGACTCATAATGACAGTCATTTATGAGATCAACTCTGCTAGATCACTTTCACAGGCCTGAGAATGAATGGCAGAAGGAGGACTCCAACCTGTATTTTGCCTGCTCAGCAGCTTCTCAATTGCTGCAACAGAGGCCTTAAAAACAAATGCCATTTATAGGAAATTCTTGGATCCTTTTGGACAGAAGTTTTTTACCTGCTGCCTTGACATGTCAGTAAGGTGATTAAGTAGATTCTTTGACCTTTAGACACATGCTACAAAACAGCACTTCCACTACTTCCTACTGAAGTTTGTACAAGTGTGTTACTACAAGAATGATTAGGACAGAACATCTATGCTTCTCCAACAGGACAAAACACTTCATCTAGGCTTTTCACCTATATCAAACATAAAAGTAAAAAGGATCCTCAAGAAGTAGTCAGATTATTCTCCTTTCCTTCCCTCACCCATCATGTACTGTTAGCCAATACTGGGCAACTGGATCTTGATTCTGTCATTCCTTTTGCCTAATTCTTTGACATTTATTTTCAAATCTTTCCTGTCTCATTTCTGCACAGACCAGCAGACTCTTAAGACTGCTATGGAAGCAAAACAGAAGACAGCACGCTGGAGATGAAATAAGCAGTGCCCTGAACACTGCTGCGATCCTTCAAGTTCCACCCAGAGGCTTTGTGCAAGGTACCTTTGTGCTGGTTGAGGAGGACTGACCTCGAAAACTTGCAGCTATCCAGCATGGAACCTTGCAAGTCACACTGCCTTGTTCTTTCCACATGAGAGCCACACAAAAGCTAAAGACCTATGATCAAAGTTACAGGAAAACAGAGTAAAGTGTGCCATCATTCAGCCAATGAAGCAACAAAGACAGTGACAGCTACCCTTTTGGAATGAACAAACTTGTTCTACTTGCCCATTTAGCCCTGAGCTTCTTTAAGAAATAAACTTCCATGCCTCACTCGGCAGGATTTTAAGGAGACTCAAGGCCAAGGAATGGAGACAGACTGCCTGGGGAACAGGACTAGTCCTAGTAAAATAATGAATTACCAAACCCATGCAGACACTGTCTTTCAAGGGGAAATTCACACTGCTGGACACATGCTGCCACATATAAAAATATAAATTTACAAAGAGTTTATCAGAAGAGAAGAAACCTGCACAAAATATTTGCTAATTTACTGCAAGTTTATCTTATGCTACAGAACTGGTCCCTGTCAAGATACAAAGCAGCTTTTGCAAAACTCTTTCATTTTCCTCTGGTAAGAGAGTATGAGCTCTTGCATTATGACAGCTGGTCCAGTATTACCCATGCCCTCTCTGGTTAAAACAGTTCAAACTGTTTAACACAGCAGTCAAGTGCAGGTAAATGGAAGCAATACTCTTACATATCCAGTTTCACTGTTACTACCTTCAAGTGACTACTCCAACACACTGAATTTGGGCACACTAGTCACAGCAATAACAAATATTAAACCAAAATCTGTGGTTCACCACCAATATCTGTACACTATATTTGATCATCTTGCTAAGCACCAGAAGTACTGGCCAGGCAAAAAATCTGAAAGAAACATGTAACTTCAGAAATACGATGCAATTTAAGTCAGCAGCACTAGTGAAAAACAAGGACACCACAAAATATTACTGGTATAAAATTCCTATTAAAAGAACCTTGCCTAGAGTTTAGACCTCTTCATTTCTGACATCAAAGTCCAGTCATTTCACTTGTGATACACACTTAAAGCAGAGACTCTCCAGACTAATCTCCCTACCTATATCCTGTCAGTTTGCTCATTCAGTAATTGCTTGCTGATAGCTCTGTATTTAGTCTCTTTAAACAACTTTTATATGGACCGAATTAAAAACTGTGCCAAGATTTTCATTCCACATCTAATTCAATAGGTGAACTTTTCAGTTACATGATGTCAAAACCACTGAACACAAGGCAAGTCAAGAAACAGTCTGAAAGCCTGCAGTTTTAAATATTGAATGATGACACACACTTTACAATATTGAACAGCACTACTCTGGAGATACCAATTTAAAAACAGTTTTACAGAAATTTTCCACTGCAATTAGTAGGAAAGACACTTGTTTCTAGAACTGCAAATATTTTCACTGCTTTAATACTTAATTTCCTAACAACAGGATGAGCTGATTCACAATTTTCAAGTGAAAACTGGGAAAGCAGGTTAAACAAAGAAGTTTCAAAAAAAATTATATAGAGGTATAGCACCTACAAGTGAATGCTTCAGTTTTCTTATTATCTGCCACTACCTATAGACACCTCAGTATCATGCTTCAAGCTCTTTTATCTTATTATTAGTAGACTAGTAGTATTATTAATACAAACATAAACTATTTGTATTCTCTCAAAAACTTATGAATTTAATATAATTTTTTCCTAAACACCTCTACTTAATGTAGTCTTCTAAATCTTTAAATCTGAAATCTCTAAATGCTAAAATCAGTATTTCAGTAAATATTCACATTCACTAGCTCAAGTGCAATCTTTCTGCTTAAAACACAACTTGTCCTTAAGAGTAGTGTCTAGTTCTTTTAGAATACATGTTTCTGTGGGGGAAAAAAACCTCCAACAAAAAACTACCATCCAGTATGTCCATATGAAAATAAGTAAAAAAACCTACCTCCAAAGCAGACAGATTTATATTGAGAAAGTGAGTACATTAGGAACAGGTATGCCTCCTCAGCAAGCACAGTAAAAACAAGGACATACTGCTCTTTCTTACAGCAATGTTCTCAGAGGCCATTGTGCCAGGCAAGCGTTCTCAACTTGCACTTAAATTTGTATGCATTACCACGATTCAAGAACTCTTCTTAATTGGATGTCTAGTAAGAAGATGTGGCAGCATACCACAAAGATGAGGTCTCAGCTCTCACTAGCCGGTGACAGGTTGTTGCCCGAAACGGGAGAGTATATTGCTGTATATTCATCCAGTCCACCTCCTGTCTCCCCTCAAATAAGGATTGTTCCACTCCAAACAAAATTCCAAGGCCACTTTTCCCAATACACAAGACTACCTTACTGAACATGCACATGCTGAGTTCATGGTGGAAGCCTGCGGTCGCACACTTCTGTGGACAGCGCAAACTGGAAACCCAGATTGCCCTTACATCCACGTCTGTGGAACTAAAAGACCTCAACACAGCTCACTTACAAGTGTAGATTAAGCTGATAAACACAACCATATCTCATAAAGGTCCTGATTTTACAGCCTGCTGTACAATAAGGAATGCATTGAAAAAAAAGACACTGAAACAACAATATTTTAGCATTACCATCAGAGTTTCCCTGTTTCAGTTCACCCCTCAAAGCGTTCCAGCTCTGACAGCTACAACCCATGCCAGAGTCACAGGCCTGAGGTGGGTCATGGGATCCACATCTGTTGCCACTTAGCTGAGGGCATGAATGGACCAACCTGACAAATTTAGACTAAAGACCAATCTTTATATATTTGAGGGAACTCGGACGAGAAGTCTTCCTCAGGATACATAACCGATTAAGGACAGGACACTGCTCAAAGAGGAAGCCCTCATAAAATGCTGCTGTATGTAGCACAGAGGAAGACCAGAAAACAGGCTTTCAGAAGATTTGGTCTAAAGTGACTTACACCCAAAAATCCACTTAGTTGGAAGCAAATGTATGTATGTATGTGCTAAGAACAGAAGCCAGCTGAAAATCCTGCCACTGATGGAAACAGAAGCAGAGGTTTTCCCAGAAGTCTCAAGATACTGCAGCAGTTTTAAATCAGAGTCATAAGCATATGATAAAAGAAAAACAATTATCAAGTTCACTGCTATAAAACATGATGTGGGAATTATGCACTACATTCACAGAACAGCGATTCTGTTTTGCCCTTAGAAGGACTAGTACAGAAGAGCACTTTAAAACTTGCAGTCTGCAACTATCACTATCTTGCTAAAAACAGGAAATACTCAACTTAGAATTTAGGTACAAATAAAATATATGAACTGAAAGGAGATCAAGTCTCCAAACATTTCCTACTTATCATATTCGTAAGAGTCTCAAAAGACCTCTCCTGTACCTCACATTTGTAATTCTGATCCCTACTCATGCCCAAAAAATAAGAGCACAGGAATTTCAGATGCACTAGGAATAAAAAAAGCAGTTAACTTTCAAGGAGGATAGGAGTACAGAGTATAATTTAAGCCCTCCACATGAATAATATAAACAGGAATAGAATCTTAAACACAAGACCTCAATTATTCTCCTGAAGGAAATGAGTAAACCTCAGGTTATACCTAAGAAGCTTCTACTACTGATAGAGACTCTGACAAACACAACACTTGGGCATCTCTTGCACTATTCCATAGACACATCCAGAAATGCAGAAAACACATCCATTCAACTTACACTTCACTAGAATATCTTGCAACCCTTCTGGAAAAACTATTACTGCATGAATGAAAGACAAGAGAGTCAACATTTAATATGACAAAAAAGCTTGAAAGCTGCTAGATTAACAAAGGTCTATTTGTCTCAAGACTACCATAATCTCAAAAGTAAGCATAAACATGTTTTATATTAATAAAAATCCTCTTACAAAGAAGACAGATACTGGATTTAAAACAAAATAAATTAACAATAATTTAGAAACCCCAACCAAACAAAGGAGAAATACCCCTCAAAACAACAGACTGTAACAGATCTCCATACCTGGCATTTACAGCATTTTGAATCCATGCAGAAAACCACAACCTTCTTGGAGAACTTTGCAAAGCATGGGGAGGGTAGGACACAAAGATGCAGCATCAATCTTAGTAGTAACAAGCAGGTTTTTGTTGGCTTTTTAGTTTTTGGGGTTTTTTTTCTTTGCTTCTTTTTACATGCCTAAGACTTGGCTTCTGAACACTGCTAGCAGACTTCCATCAACTTTACACAGTACTGTTGGCCCCTTCTAACATCTCCATTTCTATGTCAGGAACTGCCTAAGCAGCTCAGGAAAGACCTTCCTGAACTGCTGAAGTGTTCTGGCTGCAGAGCTGTGCAGCAGCCTTAGGGAGAGCTGCACTGGCCCAAGGATTCTCCCCCTCAGAGAAACAGGGATGCACCCTTACAAGATATTCTAATCAGCAGCAACATGGAACTTGGGGCTCAAACAGAAAACAAACTGCCATTGCTAACCATGAGGACAGCACATTTTATGGTCTGGCCTGGCGCTCTGAGTGAATGGACAACAAAACACCTGCCCATAATGTGGTTTACAGCAAGTGACAGCAACATGCACTAAGAACTGAATTCTCCTCTCAATATTATTCAGCTATGTGAAAAACAAGCAGCCAGCTTAAGGTGGGTAAGTAACACTCAAAGTCTGAGGAGATCTGAATTTCAGCAAAGAACAAATTTTACCTGGGAGTGAAAAGATGTGTGTGTGTATATTAAAATCCAAATGCTCTCAAAACTTTAACTTTTAACATAGCTAAAAGATTGCATAATTTTAATTTATGTAACTCTTGTAGAAATTTAAGGGAAAAAACCCCCACCTTTAGATTTCTTCCAAGACAAATTGTTCTGTTTCAGGTCTGCTAGCACAGTGCAATTTAGCCTTAAGAATACAGTCCTGAGGTATTTATTTACTCTGTCAAGACTGCTAAATTGTTCTGGCATCAGAGCCTCTCTCAGCCTTTGCTGACTGAAAACATCAGTGAAACTCACTAGATTTAAACTTCCACACAGGATTCCCTTTTGCTCCTTAGATCAAATCCTTAGAACGTTAGATCAATGTTCTTTAATACTAGTGGATCTTAATTCTCTCACCTTCACAGCTCACTCTCCTCTGGTATTTTAACAGAGATTTTACACAACTTGTGCATACTTCATTGCTACCCAAGGACATTAGTTAATCAAAGAATTACTACAAAAAAAGGGACACTAGAAAAATTTTTCTCTGCATGTATCAGTGGTGAAGACAGGAACAGTCTCAATAGCTTTTATCTGTTGCACTGAACTCAGAAATCAAACTAGCAAGTCTCTTTTTTAGTATTTTGCTATTTTCCATTAAGTGTTTGAAGAGTTTTCAAGAGTACTATTCTTGGTAAAATTTCTTAAGGGTGCACCAACTGAACAGTTAAGTTAGAGGATAATTCCTTTACAATGAATCTTCTTGTAAATCTTAGTAGTAGTTCAAGACACCAAGTGAAATCACATTGCATAATGCCAAGAATTAATGACAAAGACTCGAAGAACACTAATGAACTCACAGCACAGCACTCACTTCAAGTCTTTCCTTGCTATATACAGAACGTTTTGGAGTATTTGTAAAGCTGAACACTTAGTATTCACCCTTCTACTGAAGTTTTAAGCAGCTCTTCTCATCACACAACTTTCTACAGTAGGGTAGTCAACTGGGTGATGATGGCAAAATAGGACATCTTGTATTTATAGCCAAAGAATTTGTCAAATTCATTCCAATAGGAAGTTGGAAGAATGTCACACATTAAGCCTGTTTTTTTATTACATGCAGAGTTATAAAGGAGTGGGAAGAAAACCTACAGATTTAAATCTTTAGATAAAATATTCCTTAAATTCCTATTCCCCTGACAGGTAATAATTACCCATGTAAACATCTCAATAATCCAAACAACTTCAGAGAAGGAAAACCTTATTAAATTTTACTTTTAAGCAGCTTTACGCTAAGTAGAATACATCCAACTTATAAATGCTATCTTATAGAAAAAGACAACTCTAAGGCCTGTAGCCTGGACAAACTATTTTTCCCCCCTCTCCAACACATACTTGCATACATGTCTACACATGTCTCATCAGCATTCTGCATTAAGAGACACGCCAGGTCGTGCATGCAGGGGTTCTGCCACTTCAAGCACTCAAAAGGGAGGAACGAGCACAGCATTACTGTCATCTTCAGGGTCCCCCTGGCAGCTACAATCCACAAAGGACTGCGTCCATCATTAAGGCAGCCTAACACCCATGAAGAAAAGTCAAAAATATTGTCCTGTGTCTTTCCTGTCTACATAAAAAGCTGCCTCCCACTCACCACCCCGCACATCTCTCAGCCAGTCCAGAGAGGTCTTTTGTTTTCCCACTCCTTTTTAGACAGTGAATCTTAAAACACTCTCTTGTTAATGCATAACTCTTTTACTTCACATTGAAAGATATTTCTGTTCAGATAATCTCACAATAAATTTACTTGGATCTTTTTTCTTTTCAGGAGTTTTTTCATTAAAAAAAAAACCCTAACAAAGGGAAGGGGAAGCCATGGAGCACTTCTCATCTCCCAAGCAAAAGCCAAGAAAAAAGAACATTCACTCCATTTTCTTAACCCTATGTGTAAATCAGTGACTCTCATAACCAGTTTGTTTCTCTGAGTTTTCCACATTTGGTAAGAACTGATCTTCCCAGAATGAACCTAAATGAAAAAAAACTTACGGACAAGCAAGAAGGTAAGAAGAAAAATCACCCCAGGCATAAAACCCTATGTTTTTACTGTCTCTTAAATAGAACAGAGATAAACTTAACAGCAGCATCATCTTCCAAAACAGAAAATATTTTACCTTTTATAAGATGAGATTGTTTCCACACTAAAGTTGCATAACTTAGTGAAGCCCAAACTTCACAGGCTATGTGCAGTACACATAAGCCTGTTTACAGTGCAAATAAACCACAAATTATGCAACAAAGGGCACTGTATAATAATGGATGCATACCATCTAGCTGGATAGGGCTCACATATCTAACACACCCCTAAGTGGATTCACCAGCAGAGTATACACCCACCCTTAATATTCATTTAAATCAGAAAGCAATACAACAGCCATCAGGTTAGACAAGACTAAGTCTGCTAATCCTTGCTTTGGAGTTATACACCTGAAAATTGGTCGAGATATTTTGCAAAAAATTCAGTAAAGTATTCCATGAAGCATTCCACAGGATCTTCTTTTAAAAAGGGGAAGAGGTAATAGGACTTTGTGCTGCTATCAATATTAAAAAACCCAACCCATAATCCGGCATTTTGCAAATCCACATTTTTCAATGCATTTTATTTCAAGAACGTACTAAGTGGCATGCCCTTAGGGATGACAAAAAATATATCCAATGACGTGCAGGCCAGGATAGAAGCTGAGGATCAGAGGTATCTGTCACAACCCCAATCCAGTGCATCACACATCAGGGTCAGGACAGTCAGCTTCCTCTGAGTAGGATTACACTGAGTTCAGTCACAATGTGAGGATACATCACACTATGACTGAACCAGCAAAGTGGCTTCCAGTTTTATATACTAATGAGGAGCAAACTTGAACCATCAATCTAGTAAAGTACTAAGCATTCCTGCACAAGTCCCAAAAATGCACAGAGAACACAAACCCCTAATTTTTTTCTTTTGAAACCTAAATATACACTAGAACTCCTATTCAATGATTTTTCATATGAAGGTATACATAAACATCTCAGTTACATTTTTTAAAGCTGAAATTTATGGGTTAGATTCTGAGTTTATCAAACAGGATGGGGTTTTTTTTCTTGCTTGGTTTGGGGTTTTTTTGGGAGGGGGAGGGGTTTTTTTGTTTGTTTGATTTTTGTTTTTGTCATTGACTTACCAACTCTGGACAAACAGGAACACTGTGGTCTATAAAGAGGAAGTAACCTCTACAAAGGCCCTTTGATTGAGACCTCATAAGAGACTTCCTTCAGCCAAGACCTTCCTACAGAGGCAGAAAACACCTTGGACATCAACCTGACCCTTTGCTCACCATTGCTCCCTGGCTGATCTGAGGAGCTACAAAATGCCTCACAGTAGGCTGGGCACTTCTGTTGCTTCACAGATAAATGCAGTGAGGTTTTGACCAGATGATCTTTAAGGTCCATTCCAACCCCTTAACATCCTATGATTCTGTGATCTTGGAAGATCTATCACAAAAAACTTGGCCTGAAACACCACGTCCAAGAGGGAAGAGGAGAAAATAAAGGAACAAATAAAGGAGTAAAGCAGTTTTTGCACTCAAATCATGCCCACTGACACTGAAAGGTGTTGCTGAAGTTCAACAGACTGGACTGGTAACTAGAGCCAGAATTTACTGGAAACATTAACAATCATTTAAAGATACTTTTCTCTAATTAAACAGAGATTTTCTTTATTTTAGCAAAGAGGCTATCATTTTGGCTTATGACAACTCCAAAGTTTCAGCTCTGCTTTAGCTGAAGATATCTAATGTACGAACAACTGAGTTTAGTCTCATTGCTCCATTTTCACCTTTTTTTTTTAAATGTGAAAATTTAATTAATCACTTAGCAAGGTGAAGGAGGATTAAAAATTCAAATATGGCCAGCATGGAGTAAGTTACCACAACTCCCTTGAAGGGAACATTTTGATTTGGGAGACCTGGCTTGATCTCCTCTAACCACCTCCTTTTTTTTTTTTTGCCTGCATAGTCAATAGAACTTCCATGAACCATCCTGGACATACAAGTAATGTTGGCCCAATCCAAGGCATTACACACCAAACAATACTACTGGAATACAAACAGATTCCCTTTCTCACGACCACACAAAAGACAGCTTCAAAAGCCCTGGAGCACAAAATTCCTTTGCTCAATTTTCCCCTAAAGTAGAAAATGAGAGAGGACTGAGGACAAGACATCTGCCAGAAACACACAGGGAGCTTTCAGCAGATAAGCATCTGTCCACATCTTTCATCCACTGTACTTGTGTGCCATGAGCCCCCATTTTTTACAAAGCAGTATTTAAGTTTCAAATAGTATAATCCACTTTATTAAATCTTATGAATACACTACAGGTACTGGTATTTTTTGTTTCAACTGTCTTTCAGTGCTCTGCACTGCTTTTTAAGCACAAATGTTTTTAGAGGGGAATTTTATTTCATGTCTCAAACATGCTTCTAGTTAGAAGGGAGCCAATGCCCATGTGATTAGATAGCAAACACTGCTGTTTAATGAGGAAGAATGAGCTAGTTGGAACATACATTGCCTTCAGGCACCAACACCTGTGAAACATGTTCAAAAGTCTGCATTTCCTGACGATTTTATTTAATCTACTCTCTCAGAATTTCAGAGCTCAATTGCTCAAATGAGTATCCTCAGTCTTCTGTTATTGGATTAAAAAAAGAAATGAGAAAAGTAACTCTTAAGATTTGTTTCTATAAATTTTAGAAACTGAATTTAGTAAACAAGTGTGAGGAGTTGTAACATAAAAGAAAAAGAATTTGGAATACCAAACATTAGAGATGTAAAGACCAGAGCCCTAGAAATAGAGTAATTAATAGATAACCAATAGTTATTTCAGCATTTCACTGTAAGGATTTTTAAAAGGGACAAGTAGCTCCATAAAACTTGAAGTATTATTAAGGAAGTTACACCATCTTTCAGAAAATGAGGAAGCAGACAGTATTCAAACAACATGCAATATTGCATTTCTTCAACTAAGGTATATAACAATTCCTCAGTTAAAGCAATTCAACTGTACATATAAAGTGTTAAGTTGGTTAGGAAAATGTAATTTTCTATACCTAATCTAACTCTAAATATAAACACTACAAAGAACCATTTACTACATTAAATCCTTGTTTATTCTACTGACATTGGCTGAATGCTTGTTGCACCTGTCAAACAAATCAGGAAGTCAAAACAGTTCAGTTTCTTTAAATTATTTTAACCCTACATACCTTTATAGTCTTAGTTTGAAGTCTCAATCCATTCAGGGTATTGATAGCTTTTTCAGCATCCTTGGGGTCAACGTAGTTCACAAAACCATAACCCAAGCTCTGTCCTGATTAAAAACATAAAAGGGTTTTACATAATTAGTACTGCAGTGCCACACAATGAATAGCTAATTACTTGTAACCTACAGATACACACTGAGCAAATATTGCTTATATTGAAGAACAACTCCCACTCCAAAGCATCACAACCTCTAATTTTTCTACTAACACTGGTAGATTTCATGTACCTTCCTCTGTTGTGATCAACATAAAAATTACTACATTCAAATTTAATGCAAGACTTAAAAACTGATATGCCTACTGAACCTACTAAGAGTAGGTTCAGAAGTCCATTATGATCTGTTTGACACTACAGAATGCACAGAAGCATCAAGTTTAAAGTGATATCAGGAATCCACTACTTACTCTTAAACTTTTTTATAGAACAGAAGTAGTATAGTGGCAAAATTCTGGACTGCTTGAAAATGAAGTGCATTTGAAAGTCACTCAATGTCAGAATTTGAGCCAAATAAGAAGCCAAAAAAATTTACAGATATTATTCATACACTACATAGAGCCTTTCAGTAACAAGAAGTTTAAGGGCTCATTTTGTTCCAACATTCAAAACAAAAGGTACAAGTATCTGATCAAGAACTAACTATCAGCCAAAGGTGCAGTATTATTTTCAGGGTTTTTTAGTGCTGGAAATTCAGATGACAGTGGGACATAAAGCATTTTTCATTAGTTCTTATCTCTAAACAACAGCCCCCTTTCTAATCATTAATTTTGCCTAAACACTTGAGTTTAGCCGTAGTCCTCTTTTGACAACTTCAAAACCTACAGTACACTATCCCTAACTAGCATCCTACTTTAGAAGTACTTTCAGTGCATAAGAATGCAAATAGGTGGAAAATTTTAACATAGTGAAAAGATATACTTCGCAAGAATACTATCCTTTATTAGCATAAATCTTTCCAGCTCCCATACACTGAGGTGGTTTTAATTTGTTGGTTTGAGATTTTTGGGTTTAAGATACCAAAACAAGATAAAATAAAATTGTCAACAAGCCATAGGGAAGCATCCAACATATCTAATTCACAAAATGCTAGTTAGAATGATTAGCTTGGGTACACTACATTACATAAAGCACAAATGGCATATTCATTCATTGTCCAAAAGAGATAGAATAGAATTCATGCTTTATCAAATTCTTGTATGGTATCTATACAGTATGCATTTAAAAGTATGTAATGCAAAAAAAACAGCAGGAAATTTTGCATTTATTTAAATACCATAAGAGGGTTTACTAACTAGTCATCAGTTAGTAATGCCATCACTGGCATTTACAATTTTGCACCTATTATGCCTGCCATGGCACCAAAGGCACCTGCCATGGCACCACCCCACTCGCCAAAGCTACCTGCATTCTCTCATATCTCCTCCTCAAAGCACCTCAGGCAAACATAAATTGTCTAGATGGATCTGTGAACAGGTTAATACACACATTAACAGAGAATCCAAACCCCAATAAGACAGAAGACTGAGCACCTGCTCTAGAGAACCCTGCTCTGAGCAGGAGGTTAGACTCCACCATCTTCATGCCTTTAGCCTCAGCAGTTGTCATGTTTCTGTAACAAACCATATGGAAACACCCAAAAGCATTTATCTATTCATTTACAGCTCTGCCTAGATACTGCAACATTTCTAATCCTAGAAGCCTTTTTACTCATTAGTTTGATTACAGTAGAGCAATTTCTGTACCTGTCACCTCCATCACTCCCACTGTGTCTGCACTGTCTGCAGAAACTCTTCCCAACAGCATCTTAGAAAAGAGGAATCTTTCTTTTTGTACATTCATTTTATGTGATGTGTTATCTACTAATACAGAAATGCTGATTTCAGGTATTTTGTTATTAATCTCCTGAGGAGCCCTCTTAAATGACAACTTTAAAAGATGTTAAAATCTCAAAGTGAAAGAAAGGTATTTCATACAGGATGTTCCCAATAGAACACTAATTCCAGATCTAACAGAAAAAGATGGGAAAAAATTATTTCTCTTGTCCCTCTCTGTTGATGTGTTCTGCTTTACACATAAAAAACACCCAAACTGCTACAGATAAAGAGCTTACCTAGCTGTTACAAAGGATTCAATTCATGACCATTCTTTTGGAGACACTCTATTAGTTGAATTTGATAAATACTAGGACACTAGCCTTGAAAGGTGCACCAAAAAAACACAGTAATTTATTCAGAACAAGTCTGAAATACTTTATGGAGTTTTATTCTGTGATTTTACAATTAAAGAAAAGCTTTCACCGTGAGAATGGTAGAACACTGAAACAGAAAACCTAAGGGGCTGTAAAGTCTCCGTTCCTGGAGATACTCAAGAGCCTAAATGGACATGGACCTGAGCAACTTGCTGAAGGAAAATCTGCTTGAGAAACACAAAATGACTCTATTATTTCCAGAAGTTCTTTTCACCCTCAGTGAATCTGTAAATGGGATTCTATTTACTTCAGTTTTGTTCTACTCAGGTTGTCACCTAAAATCCCGAAGCGTTCTCTAAAATCCTCATTTATTTAGAAAGGTTAGAAAAATGCAAAACTTAAACATTAAAATTTTGCCTGAAGATTAATGGTTTAATTACACATTAGCAATGATTGAGAGCCAAAAATCACCATCTTCAACAGCACACAAGAAAGATAAATGTTGATTTTGAATAAGCAATGCAAATAATTTTAAATCAAAACTGATTTCTGGAATCAGTGTTTGAGGAACCACACTTACATCTTCCTGCTTATATTAACCTCTTGTTAAGTGGTTTGTCAGTTCACAGACAGATGGCTGAGCTCCAAAAAATTCAGACAAGCATTAATACAATGCAGTGGAAGCAGCTATTCCAAACACCACATTGGATACCTCATTCCCAGCTATGTCTGACAGGTGGTGGGAAAATAGTAAGTGGGTTACAAGGAAGAACTGCATTTCTAAGTGACAAGAACTTCACTTATTCAAGTACCATTATGGCAGCAACTACTAAAGAGAAGTCTCATCTTATTGTGGATTTCAGACAGAGACCACCACATCCACCATGCACAAATTTTACTCAAATAAAATTAGAGGCAACTGGCATGGGTAGCTCAAACTAGTTCTCCTTCTGTGCATTTTTTCCTCATTCCTCAATGTCCAAACATTTGCTTTCAAGATAAAAGGAGAAGAGGCTAGATTTAAACCAAATCACTCACCACTTAGGATGTTTTAGAGGAACTTCAGTATTTAATCAATGTTATAAGTAGCTGTGTTGCCTGAAGATAAGAACTGGACTGAACAATGACAAAACTGGACTCTTTCATCAGTACTTCTTCCACACCAAACTCCATTTGCCAAGACAGCAATGTCCGGCAGAACACACATTTGCTTAAAAAAAGATTATGTGTCTGAGTCTGTAAAAAGGTGACAGAACAAAGAAGGTAAATCTATAGCTACCCATAAGTTAAACAACCCCCACACTTGAATGTGTATCAAAAAGCTGCTTAGTCTCCTACTAAGACAGAGTCAACTCCACTAGGCTCTTGCCTTGGCTTTGTGTCCCAATTTGTGATTCATGACGCTGTCTGAAAAAACTCTAACACCTCTGTAAGTCAGCTACCCTGGTGCTCTGCCTGACACTATGTGTTTAGCTATTTTGAATAACCAGTTTTACTTTTTGAGGATCTTTGAAATTAAGGCTTACTCAGCCTTAACAGACAAGAGACTACCTGTGTCATTAGTTCTTTATCTCATAACTCAGATCTACAAGTATTATTAAATACAGATTATTCCAAATAAAGAAGTGTATATATACTTATTTAACTATCAGTTGACCTTAATCTCCTGGACAGTCTGTGTGGGTACTTCACAAACCTGCTTAAAGATGTTTCTGTAAACTTCCTGCTAGATTTTATGCTTTTGACACTAAGCATATTAGACAACATAGTGGAGAGAAATCCTGACAGTTAGTTAAATGATTGGTAAAAGTCACCTGGGTTAGGAAAAGTAGAATGATTAAATGACCGGAAAGGAATGAGGAAATAAATGAGGAAAAGCAGTCTGACCTGAATTTCCTTCACAAAAATCTGAAAAATCAAAAGCCACACAAAAAACTGAAAAACCAAAAGCCGCATTGTGGAAATAGTGCATCTCACATGCCTCTACTTTGTTATTCTAACAAAGAAGTTAGAATAAAAGCTATGATTTGAAAGTTCACATTGGAGGCTCACAATTATTACTAATGATTTATGTAGCAGACACTTGTAACAATGTCAAATTCAAGCACAAGTGGCAAAAAAAATTTAAATTAGGCATTTCCTTGAACCTAGACATACCATATCCATTAGTGATTGACAAATGTTCAGTCCTTGTGGCCTACAAGAAAAGGTGCAGAAAGCGCTATGCTATTCAGTTTAACAGGGGAAACTGTTCAATTTTTATTGCATGTTTTTGAGCTTCATAAATATGACTTGAGCAACATGAATGATGTCGCAAATTAAACAGTAATTAATTAGATAATGCCAAGTTGCTTGTTGGCACTATAGTCAATAGATGGAATGGATTTTGAGAGGGGAAGGGCAAAAAGTTATTTCAAACAATTTCATTCTAATCAGTCTAATCAGACTGCTCAAGAGACTGATTGGACATTCAAGTGTACATCAGAAAAGCATAAATGAAGTAATTATTACCATTAAAAAACAAGTAATGAACACACTAATTCAGTATTTAGGAAAGGAAAGCAGACAGACTTCACAAGCACCTATCACCAAAAGACCAAAAAAGTTTCAAGTTGAAGTAACTAAATAGGAAATCATAGCTATGGTCACAGTGCTCCTGCATTTACTATTGTGCCTTGAAAGATGAGTTTTTTAGCTTCAAAAATACACAGACTAATTCACAATATTATCAGAGAAGAAACACAAATAAACTAGTTGTATTTTACCCAAGTTGTTTCATAAATATTTCCTATAAACTATAAATAATGCACGCAGCTGTAAAAGCCCAAAGAAAATCCTCTGCTTCAGAACAAATAGATGTTATCCAGAGAGAAAAGAGGTCATGTAAAGTAGATGTGATAGAGGTGACATTTATCCATTTTTAATGTTTTGCATTTAAAGGTAGCAGCAACATTCCTTAAAGTGGGATAGGACCCTCTCTGAAAGGTAAAGAATTAAATCTGGCCAGGGATGTCAAAGCAAACGAGAAAAACATCTACACGGGAAGTTGGTGAAAGAAAAGGTTAGGAAAATGTGGGTCCTCTGTAGAACAGGAAGATGACCTGGTTATCAGGGATATAGAAAAGTCTGAGGGATACTGAACAACTTTTCCTTCCTCAGTCTTCACCAGCAAGTGGTCCAGCCACATTGCCTAAGTCGTAGAAGGAAAGAAGGGACTGGGACAATGAAGAATCACCTACTGTACAAATGCATCAGGCTCAAAACCATCTAAGGAACCTGAAGGTGCACAAGTCTGTAATACCTGGTCAGATACATCCATGGGTTTCCTAAGGGAACCGGCAAAGGAAATAGCTAAACCACTATCCATCATATTTAAGAAGCTGCGGCAGTCTGATGAAGTTCCCCCTAACTGGAAATGTGGAAACGTAAACTCCATTTTCAAAAAGGGAAATAAATACAGTAGGGGAACTACAAGCTTGTCAGTCTCATCTCTGGGCATGAAATCATGAAGCAAATCCTCCAATTATAGTAAGACACAAGGAAAACAGAGGTGACAACAGCCAGCATGGTTTCACTAAGGGCAAACTGCCAGACAAACTTGGTGACCTCCTACAACAGGGCTGAAGTGTTGGTGGGTGAGGGAAGAGTTACTGATGTCATCTGCAGTTACTCAAAGCATTTGATACTGTCCCACACAACATTCTCATCTGTAAGCTGGAGAAACAAGGATTCCATGGTGGCTGAGGAATCGGCTGAACGTTCACATACCAAGAGCTGCAGCCAATGTCTCAATGCCCAAGCGGACACCAAGGACAAGCAGCAAGTAATATCCTATGGGGCTGTAATATCCTACTGGGACTGTCTCTGTTCCACTCTGTCACCAACACGGACCATGAGATCAAGGGTGCTCTCAGCAAGTTTGCTGTCACCACTGAGCTGCATGGCACCATCGATACACCTGAGGGAAGGGGTGCCATCCAGAGGGATTTGGACAGCTTGAAAGGTGCGTGCATCTGTGATAACCGCATGAAGCTCAACAAGGCCAAGTGCAAGGTCTTGAACCTGGGTTTGGGGAAATCCCAAGGACAAACACAGGGTGTGCAGAGAATGGAGTGAGTACAGGCCTGCTGAAGAGGACATGGGGGCTCTGGAGGATGAGAGGCTGGACATGACTCAGCCATGGGCACTCACAGCCCAGAAAGCCACACACGTCCTGGGCTGTATCTAAAGCAGTGTGGCCAGCAGGGCAGGGAGAGGATTCTGCAGAACCTCTTCTGTGAGGATGAGCTAAAAAAACAGGGTTTGTTCTCCCTGGAGAAGAGAAGGCTCTGGAGAGATCTTACAGCACCTTCCAGTACCTAAAAGGAGCCTAAAAGAGAGCTGGAAAGCGACATTTTACAAGGGCATGTAGTGATAGGACAAGGGGTAATGGCTTTAAACTGGAAGAGGGAAGATTTAGATCAGGTGTAATAAAGAAATGCTTTACTCTGAGAACACTGGAACAGGTTGTCCAGAAAAACTGTGATGCCCCATCCTGAGAGAAGCGCAAGAACAGTCTGGATGGGGCTTTGAATAACTTACTCTACGGGAAAGTGTCCATGTCCAAGATCATCCCTGTTTGATGATCTTTCATGTTCTCTTCCAAGACAAACTATGTTATGTTTCTAAGAGTTCAGTTATCTCAACTGTTAATTTTGCATGAAAGTGTTCAGTAACTATATGATATACATTAAAAGACTTGAAAGATAGATGAATACAACTTTTAGCCTAACAGTAGTTAAATAAGTCCTTTCAAGAGAGGTGGAGTCCCTCACAAACACACAATGAACTTAAATGCTGCCTTTTCAGTAGTCCTGCAACATTTCATAGCTCCTGAGAAAAATGGATATTGCTTTCTGCCTAACACCAGCTGATTGGTACAGCAGTTTTATTTCATGACTGCTTAAAACATCCTGGTATTCCACTAGGTCTTCTCTGAAGTTTTTTTGGGCACAAATTTCAATAGGTTTGACCCTAGACATTTCTGGACTATACAAAGCCTGGTTCTGATGCTTCCTGCTGTCTAGCTGTCTACTAGACCTGTGTTCTCATAACTACCCTCTCTAAATAGCTGCTGCTGAAAGATAATTGTCCTGCATGCATATCTGAGAAGCTCTATCTTCCCCGACAGAATCTAGAGCCAGTGCTGTAGAACTTCTTTGCCTGAGCATGCAGCTGGTACCCTTTTTCCCCCCAACACTGCTCCACTAGTATACAGTGGTATTATTACCAGATTACTAGCAGGTGCTCAAAGGGGAGCTATTTCAGCACTAGAAGATGCACTAGAAGCTTCCACTGCTGCGTTTCTTCCCACAGGCAACCATTTGCATCATTTCAACACACACTTTCTACTTGCGTGAACCAGAACAGCCCTTTGACAATGCAGCACAATTCTTCTGAAAGTCTGGGACACCCACCACATGAGGGAGTCCTTGGCTGCTGTTTCCCATCACAGCTATGGAATGCCCGGTGAAAGGGCTGAGCAAGCTAGCTTTTGGAAGCAATTGCTGATTACATTACCAGAGTATCCAGATAATCCTGCATCTTAGTGGAATTCTTAAATGTTCCTGTAATGTCTGAAGGTCAAACAAAACAAATAATTAACAGTATCAGGTAATAATTTTTTTTCCACAAAAACCAGAGTCATGACAAATTCTACAATCAGTCAAGCTCTCAAAACCTCTTCAGAAGGTACTGATCAAATAAGACAAAATGAGTTCTATGAAATATACAGTTTCATTTTATGGAGCAAGAAGAGATCTCATTGTCAGGTAAAAGTAATGTAAGAAAAGCAGTCCCTAATTGAATTCACTAATTGATATGTCTATGGAATTCCATCCCAATAGGCATATCAAACAAAAAAGAAAAAAACAAAAAAATCTCCCAAAATGTTTACAACCTCATTAATAGTACATTTTAAAATTAATACACAACACCTTTTATACCATTATTAAGTATAAAACAAATTTCAAGGTCTAACACAAAAATTAATCACAGACTAATCATACTCTGGAAAATTAGAAGTCTGAATAGGAAATAACACATTCATACATTTCCACAGGATAACCAAAAATTATTGATAAGCATACATTAAAAAATTTGGATTTTTCTATAATAATCACCATACCATCATTTCAGACATATAAGGCTATTTCAACTTCTGCAAAAAAGATCTTATTGCAAAAGACTAAGTTATAGGAATATAACCAGTAAGAACTTCAATATCACAGAAGAAATTACAGGTAAAAAAACCTGTCTTGAAAGAAACTCCAAATGGGACATACTATTTGCATCAATATCACAGTGAAGAACAAAACTCTGAGGTTAATAAAGGAACTAAAATTCATTGTCTACAATGAATTTCTACCGAAACAGAACTCATAGGAACTCCAGAAGAGCGAGGATCTTATTTCTTTTTGTAACTTAACTTCAGCTACACACACACCACCTTCAGTGTTTAACTCCTCCAAAAACTGTCATCCAGACCTTGACTGAAAGAGAATAGTCCATTTTCTAGTGAACAGTAGTGAATTTTCTGCTTCCAGCCTGTAAGTCGTCATTTCACAAGCAGTGTTTTCAATAAACTACACTGTATTTAAAGTCACAAACTTCTGTCTCAGTGTATGAAGTTAACTGGCAAAGATCCACTAAACCAGTGCAAGAAAAAGCCAGTTTCATATTTTTGTAATCAGGACTGAGTCAAGTTCACAGAAACTTGGCATTAGGTTTTATTCTGCCTTTCATCACTCCGAAGGTTGTATGCACTGGTGGAAGAACACTGTTAAAAGAAACATCTCTGACAACATATGAAGACCATATATGAATCTGTTATTAGAATTCATCTCGCAGACTCAAAAAATTTTTGCAAGTCTAAAATTTCAGAATGAAGATATGTTCCATGACCAATACAAAAAAGTGGCACTACAGAAAACCCACAGGATTATGTAAAGATCAACCTAAAAGCTGCAAGTAGTAGCTATGTAGTCCTGAAAGCAAGCGTGGCCATAGAAAAGATAATACTACTAGACTCCAGCCCAACTTCAGAAGCATGAAAAGCTTAATAGAGTTTTAGAAAGTAAAAACAGAGTACAAAACATTCATTTTGTCTGTGTGGATTTGCAATTTAAGACATCAGAATGCTCTACAATGTGGCAGAGGGATCCTGCAGAGTGACAACCCCACAGAGGACTTGTGAGCCAAGACAAAGCATCATTCAGTTGGCACCAGCTCTTTAACAAAAAAGTTTCCTCATCTTCCTAAGCCAATACTGCCATCTGTGATTAATGCCACGGAGACTACCACAGTATTATCTTGACACAGAATAAGGCCAGGAGCACACACTCAGATACACAACTCAATTAAGTGCAGTACTGTATCTGAAACTCCCTACGTGGCTGTGGTCCAACAAGAAGAGCTAAATGCCTAAGTAGAGGATACCATCAACCTTTCTATTTACTCAATGTAAGTTACTGTTCAAGTTTCAAACTATATTTTACTTTGCATTAAGGCTTGAACTGAATTTTAAAAGTAGCTTAGCAAAATAAGGGAACCTGCATAAGTCAATGGGCAATCCCTAATTTAATTTCAGTTTGCTTATAGTTCCAGCAGATGGATTCTATTTACTGAACACACAAGTCATACATCACTGAGCAGGTGAGGCTGGGAAGCTTGTAAGAAAACACCTGTAAACTATGATCACTACTAGATTTTAGTATTCGATACTCCAATGCCTTTCTCCCAAACCATTTCTCAGCTATTGATCTAAATCTGGAATAATGACGGTTGAAGAAAGAATGAAAAGGATCAAACATTGATCAACGTATTTGACACACAGCAAGTAGTTTGCATCTAATCTCAGCCAAATTTAGCTCCTTGTTAATTTGGTACCATCCTTCTGCATTATAACTTATGGTTCTTCACATGTGAGGAACATCATCATCTGGTGCTTCATCAACTTAAGCCTGTTGTTACTGGATACAAAAGTGATGGGGCAGCTCTGGTTCTTTCCTGCAGCACAAGGAGAAAGTTCATGCTGGGTGGGTACCATGGATGCTAAGCATTACATGAGCCAAATAAAAGATGTTCAGCAAGCCAGAAAAGACATCAGCTGAAAGTTATTAACAGAGATCCACCATGTCCAAATAGAAAATCTCAACGTCGGAAAGTGTGGATGAAAGCAGAACTGCATGGAAAGGTGCATGCTGTTGCACAGGCAAAAGAAATCCCATGGACACTACAGAAGGAGGGACACTGAGAATCATGCCCATTATTGCCTTGGGTTCAAATATAACAAAAAATACGACAGCCAAAACCTACTTCAAATAATGCAGACTGAAGACACCCAGACATTCTTACAAACTAGCCTGTCATATTACAAGGAGAAGATCCTTACCACTCCAAGGTGAAAGAATACCATGAAATTTGCCAAACCTAATACTTTTCTGAAAGCTAGCTATACCCTTTAATTTATACCACTATTAATAGTAACATGTTCCAGGCAATTCAGTTTTGTCTTTTGCAGTCTATTTACTCCTTGTCAGGAATACAGCCAGCAGTGCTAAATATTCTGTCTTATTGTGTCCACCTAGTCATCTTAAATAAGCAAGTGGATGTAAAGCACTTTGTTCTACTCCTGGGGTTTCAAAACCTGTGGTAATGTGCTCACCCAAGAAAAAATATGGCATGACACTTTGTTGTGGTTTAAACCCAGCTGGCAATTAAGAACACACAGCCACAACTAACAACACTCCCCCTCACATCCTGGTCAAAAAGGGGAGAAGAATTTTAAAAAAAGCTCACCAGTGAAGACCAATTTAGTAATTTAAACAAAGTAACATGCAATACCACTAATAAAAGGAAATAAAAGGAGAGAAACCCTGAGGAAAATAGGTGATAGACAAAAAAACTGCTCATCATCATCCACTGGCTTATACTAAATCCTATCCTTGAACTGTGAGCACCCGTTTCAAGTGACTTGCCCAGTTTATAATTTGGGCATGAGGTTCCATGGACTGGAATATACATCCTTGGCCAGATCAGGTCCCTAAAATGCCAATGGCTCCCACACCTGCTCACTGGCACAGCACGAAACAGTGAACAGTCTCTAATTCAGGGTAAACACTGCTCAGCAACAGCCAAACCATCAGTGTGTTATCAACATTATTTTCATACTGATTCCAAAGCACAGCTCTCTACCTACTGCTAAGAATAAAGGAACTCTCTCTCAGCCAAAATCAGGACACACCTGAACTTGCATCCTTTTTTCCCAAACGTCACAAAAATACATACTACCTTGGAACTCCTGTTTTGGTTTTTTGTCCAGGTTTTTACCTAATATTTAATCTCAGAATTTTGAAAGATATCCTGAAAAGTGCCATGATCCTAAGTTTGAAAAATATTTCCCCCCTCTAGGGAGCTTTTTTCATAGGTTAACTACTGATGTTACTTTATTGCATGCCTGGGTTTTGGATTTTTTCTGATTTTTAGTGCTGAAAGAAAATGTGTAGAAAAATGATAACTTGTGCTCAAAACAATTTTTTTCCCTAGTGGAAGTCTCAACTGTCAACTCAAAAAATATGTGCTTGAAAGTATGTCCAAGGGGAGCACATTTTTTTCAATTTTAACAGCTGTAATTAACAAACAAGAACAACTGCTAATCTGCAGTACTAAGTAGCTGGAAAAAGCCATTTCCTTTTGCAGTTGCTAAATGGACATAGGAAAAAAATACACTGAGAAAAGCTGAAGTTTTTGTTATTTGAAACTGAACTATGTCTCCACAGCAATTAATTCCTACATGAACAGAGAGAATTTCTTCCATAAGTAAGTGTGGCTTTTTTAGTTTAGAAGGTGATGGGGAAGAGTGGGGAGCCTAAATAATCAATGCATCTTACTACAGATGCAAGACTTCATAACCGTTGTGCAGCTGCAAGTGTATTTCAAAAAGGGCTTTGGTTTAATATGCACAAAGCTACCACAAAGACTACGAAGAAAACCTCCTCTACAATAGATCCAGAAACTCAGAAGACGGGAAAGAATTCACATTACAAACCCGCTTCTGTTTTAGTAAATGCTGCTAGATGCCTGAAATAAGCAAAGGTAAAAAATAAAGTAATTGCAGCAACTGGTAAATAGCACAAAAATTTTGAAGATAATATGGCTGTGTCCTTGATAACTGTGGCAATTAGTAGATTTACAAAAAAAATTAAAGGAATCCTAAAATGAAATACAATATCTCAGCCCTCCCAGTTATTTTCTCTTTACTGTGGATTAAAGTATTAGGTCACTAAAACCACAGGCTTGTATAGTTTTCTTCTGCGGCATTCTACAGCTTTCTATTTCCACTCTGACTTGACATACTGCAGGAAGAAAAATTCCACAGAGAATAGTATAATAAGCCCTCTTCTGCAGTTGTACACAGAAAACCACAATGGCAGTCCAGCAAATTTTCACAGCAAGAGCTGCCAGTTGAAGTACCATGATAAAAGAAAATCAAATGCAGGTATACATATATTTTATAGAAAATAAACACATGCAGCTAGAAAGTTTCTTGCATGAATTTTGAAGTGTTGCTTCTGTTACACGATATACTAGCTGCTTCCAACACATAATGGACCAACCATGAACCTACTGGAACCATTTACAGCTTGAAGTCTTATTAATTACCACTCACAGCTTGTGGAGGCTGAGAGGAAGTACCTACTTTCTGCAGGGATATCCAGGTCCCTATAATCCACATGACATCCTTGGAGTGAAAGAGCGTCAGGGTGTACAGGTCACTTACATCACTACCCAAACTGAGGCAGACATCATGGAAACATACCTTCATTATTATAAATACTCTGCTCTAATCTCACAGCACAGTCACCCTAAAAAGCATTTATGCCATAAGAACTTCAAGTTACAAAAGGTCTCTCTCACACACCAGCTTCCACTAGCATCAACATTTACTCGAACAGCTGGCCCAGGATCACTAAGATGTAACAGCAACATATACTACATACAGGTATGAAAGAGTAAATAGTGCAAGATACACCAAACCGGCAGCCTGGGACTCCCAGTGTGGAAGCAAAGAACCTTACCCTAGCACACTAGATAGCCCACACCACTACAGCACCAATGCCAGTTTGCAAATCTCAATGCCTTCACAAGCTTCTTGTGAATTATGGCAACCACTCACAAAAGTGAATGGTAATCTGTTTGCAGTAAGGTGCAAGATAATGTATATTGCAATTATCTCCATCAAAAAGCTCAGTGTTTGCTGAAAACAGTGACTTGGTGATCAGAAAGATCCCTAATTGTATTGAGTCATATAAAAATAATTAAATTTTTAAAATATCAAGTTCTTGCTTATGCTAGATATCGAGATCAACACATTAATTCAAGTTAATATATGATGAATAATCATTTTAAAAACAGCTTGTTTCCACAAAGTTGGTGCTATGAGTGAACCCCTGGCAGGTTTAGTCAAACAGGTCTTTTCTACCTCTTTTACTTGTAAAAACAAAGCCTGTGAACTTCTGAAAGGTCAAAACAGTATTGTGTCTGTGTAACATGAAAGTCACATGAAAGTACAAAGACATTAAGTGCTATCTTGAGTAACACAAGCTGAAACAATTTCCTTCATCCTCACCTGTTTACATGACTCATTTCCAGGAGACATGTGCAGTGCAATAAATTATGCTGTTTACTATGGAAAGGTACAGTAAATGCTGCTAAATACTTTTCGGTAATATTAAAAAGCCATCGGAAGTATAAAACACCACAGAATTGCCTGGGTTGAAAGAAACCCTGAAGACCATACAGTTACATCCCCTCAGCAGATTTAAGATGTTAGCTACGCTCTGGATCCAGACATAAAGCTGGTTTGACTCTTAACTCTTCCAGAATTATCCCTTCAGGATGGTACTTCAAGCACCCAGGCTGGCTAAGTAAGCCAATATTCTGCTGCTGCACTTTTCTCCAACAAGCACACAAAGTTCAAACTCATTTTATTAACTTTGTGCTATAACTCACCAAGTCCCTAGGCCATATCAGAAACTGCATTTTAACATCAGCAGAGCTCAAAACAAACTTGAAAATTTAAAAGATGATTTTATAATCAACGCTCCCTTGCCCCAGAAGATCTATGCTTCAAGGTCTTGAGCAAGATGGTCCAGAGAGCACTTGGTCATGACAGATAAATACATATAAATTAATATAAATAGAAATTTGCCTCCAATCCCATTTGGCTTCTAGTCTTAATTTCACATTTTAGTCACGTTTTGCACAACACATTCTACTGGCAAGATGCAGTTTTTCCAGGCAGCAGCTTTTGTTCACAACCCTGCCTTGATCAGAAATTGTCAGGCTGACAAGAACTCACTCATCTCAGCACACCACCCAGCAGCAGTTAGCAAGCACCTGTGCATATCACGGACTCAGAACGCTACAAAAGAGCAGGCAGCTTCAACTAGTTCTTCCTTTAGCTACCAAATTACTCTACTCCTCAGCCAAGTGCACAAAACCCTGTAAAAACATCTGATGCATTAGAGTGATATAGGACTGCAAACACCAAACACACTGGGAGTAAAGGCTAACAAGGAAAAAGACCTGAGGAGTTTAACAAAGATAGCAAGCCTCTCTCAAAACATGATGACATTGGTGTGCTCTGATCATTCATGCGGTCCTCTCTGTCTCAGGCATTCATACTATATGAGCAAGTACCTGAAATTCCAGCTACTCATTGCCCTACCAGGCTCAATGTTTTTTTTTTTTTTCTTGCCATGGGAATGCTTAAAACTTTCTGCACTGTAAATACTTTGAACACTAAGCCCTTCCACAGATATGCCACACCATATCTTCCGGCTTCCTCAGGGACATAAAAAACCACCTACTTTGTAGCCAAGACCCACCTACTTTGCTTCCTACTTTATCTTCAAGGCAGTAGTAAGCCTCAAATTCAGAGCCTCAGATTAAAGCATGATCACATTTTTTTCCCCATCTTCCCATAAGGTTAGTTTAGATTCCCTAAAATTAGACTTCCATTAAGGGAAGTGAAAGATTTAGAGCTGGAGAGAAAACTAAGACTGCTCAGAGCAACAGTGACAAAAGACTTGAAAGAAACTGGCAGCCCAGGTTCAACTGAGATCACTTTCAAAGTCAGGAGTTTTAGATATGCAGTAGCACTGACAAGGCATAAGGTTTCCCACAGCTTTGCCCTTGCCAGACACTAACATTTACAATGTTATGATAAAAGGAGTGAACACTACAGAGCTTAACAAGTTTCACATGTTCTAGATTCAAGCAGCCAGTTAACACACTTTGCACTGCTTCCACTGCAGACGCAAATAGGTTTCCCTTGATCACCAAAAGACTGCTGTACAAGTCACAGCAAGTGTAAGAGCCATCACTAAGAAACTGATGTTTCAGCCATGCTCTGCTGAAACAGGACACTTGCCCCTCAGAAAAGAAAGTCCTTTTCTAAGTCATAGCCTCAGCTGTTTTGGCTCTCCATAATTCAGCATTCTGACAAGCTATTCCTCTGACCCTGCACTAGAAGAGGCTGAGTGCTCCATAACCAAGGATCTGGCAGAGCAGAGCCCTTCCCAATGTCGCACTGACTCTACGCATACACATGGCCCACACTGAATTGTGACCAGTGTCACTACTGTGAACACAACCTCTGTCTGACAGCATCATGTCCAGCTCTATATATTTCTTTATTTCCATGACCAACTCAGAATCCTTTGCAATTATTACCATGGTACTTCAATGAAGACTGAAAACACACATGAGAACTAAAACTCTCTGTACAAACTTTAATTGCAAAATATCAACACAGCTGCTTCAAGAATTTTATGGAAGTATTCAACTTCCAGACAGTTTTTCTAGAACTACAGTTTTAGACATCTCAGTCATGTGCTGCTTTTTACATCTTCACTTTGTACAACACAGAAAT
The DNA here is from genome assembly GCF_028018845.1 of Melospiza georgiana. Taxonomy (NCBI): domain Eukaryota; kingdom Metazoa; phylum Chordata; class Aves; order Passeriformes; family Passerellidae; genus Melospiza; species Melospiza georgiana. The sequence continues at coordinate 15,368,378 of NC_080465.1, forward strand.
GAGAGAATACTTCAAAGTATATGAGAAACTACTATCTTCAAGAGGACAAGATGAAATCTACAAAATTAAGGAAGATATCCTGTTAGCTTTAATCTTATGGAAACAGATGTAAGAGACAGAAACATGATCCTCCCTCTACATGGATAGATGGATACTCTACATGAGTATCCATCACAGTCCTGTAGACTAGACTACAGTACTCTGGATTGTATTCTAGACTGCAAAAGCCTAGACTGCCTATGAAATTTTTAAAGGGGTCACATAGACATGACTTGAAAATTGTACCCCCTGAGCCTGTAGCATTGACCATAAATAAACACCACCACAATGCAACAGATAGTTGACAGCCACACAACAAACAGGAGCCCAGATTTTTTTTAAAAAGGTATGTAAGAGGAGCAAACTTTCAACCAACATGTAAGCTCCACAGCAGCAGCTGGATCATGTGTGGAAAAAAATGCCATGTAACAGCGATCAGCAGTATGTCCTAAAGTGGACTTACTGTTTATCTTCAAGCAGAGACGACAGAAGGCAGAAGCAATTGATGAAGTCCTCAAGTGCAGAGCACCTGTCTCCTTGTACTAAAGATAAAAGTATTAGCAGAATTTCACAGCTCATACACAAGTCTATGAATGTGAAATACAGTCCTAGGATAGGTCTCTAAGCATATCCTGCCTCACTTTCTAGACAGAACAAGCATTTGCTAAACTGCAAATAAATCCATATATAAGCATTACTGGTATTCAAACACAGTTAAAGAGACAAGAAATCCAGCCCTATTCATGAGCAGGTTCTCTTTTAAAGAAAAAAAGCTTGTGAATTTTATGAGCATATGATTATTTTAATAAGAGAGCAGTATGGGAGCTTGGAAGCCAAAACCACAAATACTTTCCCAAATTTAAGACATCTGAGTTAGCTGCTTTTTGAAATTAAGGAGTCTTTGTTCCATGAATTTCACTTTAGCTAATAATGCCACAAGCACAATGAAAACTGGGAGATTATTCCCCTATGTGAAAATAGGGCATTAATCTTCCACATGTACAATTGAAATTGTACTGAAGACAGTGAAAGTTAAAAGAATGCAGGTTTTTTTGTTGTTGTGTTGTTTTCAAGGAGACTACAGTAACGTTTTTACCTATATTCAAGTTTCAGAAAAGTAGGTCCAGAAAATGTTTACCGTACTATGATATCTCTTACTTTTTAAGTGCTACTTTTTAAGCTATTACTGTTTCTTGTATTTTTTCAAAAGCTGCTAAATCCATATATCTTGTGCAAGCAGAAAGCTTTAAAGTGCTTGACCAGGGGCACCTCCAGCAATTAAATTTCATCCCGTTTTATCCTCTTCCCTAACACTTTGAATATTTTAGCTTATTTTTTGTAACCATACATGCTTAACATTTGATTACATAAAAGGTCATCATTATATGGTAAATGTTACCTCTGCTGCCTTTAAATATGAAGAAGCACTTAAACCAAACTAAACAGCTATCTGAAGTGGCTGACTGGAATCCAGTTACGTTGCTCTGTTGAGACCAGGGTCTCCCACCTATTGTACAAACACACTTAACTTACACGGTAGTTTTGCAATTTATATTGACACACATCTGCATTAGTCAAAAATACATAAGAGTTAACATGGACTCAAAAATATCTAAGGCACAATGACTCATTCCTGACAGATTCTCTGGTTAGCAAGTGAAGAAATAGTGACGTTCATGACCCACTTATCAGATGCTGTTGTCAGTGGGATTCTCACATGAAGAGAGACGCTTGTTCAGCATCCTTTAGAATCTTCAATACTACCAACATTTAATTTATTTACCTTCAGTAAAGCAACAGAACAGCAATCAGCAATTTAAATTCTTACTGATAATACTTAAAATTGTTTTCTGCCAATACAGAAAGCAGACTTCACTCCAGCTACTAATGTCACCCCAACAGACAGTTCTGCCCATGAAGTGCATGCTTGGAGGTGACTACCAGGAATCTTCACACATCAGCTTTCTCCCTTATTCACAAGAAAATCCCTAGCTAAAAATCAATAAAATAATCTGGACTTGGATTTCAAACTGCTCACATGAAATTAGTAAATGAACTGCAGGGTGCCTCCTTCCCTCAAACAGACTTTCCAGAGGAAAAACATGAAGAAGGCCTTCAAGTTCAACTCCTCTCAATCCTAAAGTGTGCAGACAGCTTCAAGGAAATTGGGCACTTTCACCTCTAGTGGGAGGTGTGCCTGACCACAGCAGGGAGGCTGGTATGAGGTGCTTATGAAGGCACCACCCAACTGAAACCATTCTGCTATTCTATGATAATGCAAGTGCACTTAATGTTGCAGATGTGACCACAGAGTGAGAACTAAACAACAGTACTCACAACAGGGTGGGAGATAACTTGGTTTAAATTCACTGGATGCTAATGAGTATTTGGGTCAAGATGACAGTGGCTGGCCATGATCTCTCTGTATTTTAACACTTGGCACTGGTAACCCAGTGATCTTGGCAGGAGTAACTCTGACTCTCAGGACAGGACTGTGGTTGCTAACAGGGCACAGCTGCAGAGATCACACTTCACACACGGCCTCACTGGATGCCCTTTGGGGCACACAAGCTGATCTCCGTCCCACTGGTCTGTGGGCTATGCTCACTTCCTCCCTTGTTGCTGGTCTTGCCCACCAGTGACAGTGGCCATGAAATGAAATGCATTCTTTGACACTGAGCTTGCAGGATGGTACCCCTCCAAGCCAAGGATAGGACTGGATTGGCTCACATGTGCTCCCACCAAACTCCACTATGCAAACTAGCAGGCAGAGAATGGTGGAGACACAAGCTATTACAGAGCTCAGTGATACCATAACTGTAAAAGTGTGTTTCAACTTCTACGCTACCCTAATCTTATTTAAAGATACTCACCAAGTAACTCCTGACACTTCATTTAAGAAGGACAAAACAAATTATGACATTTTAACAGAGGAATTAAACCAATAAAAATCTGAAATTCATGCCATATGAATTTCATAGAACCTGGTAACAATCCCTGTTCTGAATTTAGAAGGAAAAGAAAAATTTGCCTTTCAAAACCCTCTGAAGAAAACCTGAAAATGAGTAAGAACAGGAGTGAAAGTCAAGAGCTTTCTCCTAAGCATCTGCAAACACAGGGTTGTCTTGCTCCAGGCTACTTAAATCAGAAGTATTGCTCCCAATGCAGTCGCAAGGTCAGACACTGTACTTCTCAATATCACTTTTAATCCTAAAACCTTTTGGAACAAGACTGATGCAGCATTTTTGCTGGCAGTTGAAACTGTATCTCAAAGCTGAGGATCCGCTCTCTGATAAAGTAGAAAAACTATCTATCTATCTATCTATCTATCTATCTATCTATCTATCTATCTATCTATCTATGTCCCTCTCCAATAATTTCAACTCTGGAGTTCTCTGCTACTGAGAATGTAATTTAAATTCAGGATCCTTCTCAGGCATAACTTCATGCTATATAGAAAACATCACACCTTGAAACAAGACATCTACAATTATGTCCAGCTCCATTCCCAGGTATGAAGTCTTTTGGAACTACGTAGCAGCAACTGTGCGCTTCTGGCATACAGAACATCAGACCCATCATGAAAGGAAGTGGACAATTTGAGCATTGATCACAAGATCTTGAGGGTTATTTCTGTGGGCCAGAAGTAGCAGCCTTTGAGGTTATTCCTAAGCAGCTTCTATAAGGAGGTTAAACATGCTAAACATGTGGGGTATACAAGACAGACAAACTGTCTGAATAGCCATCCCACTAACTGATGAACGATCGGTTACATCTTTCCACTCCAGAACAAGAAGTCGGGAAACACCTAAGGAAGTGACCTTTTGATTCAAAGCACTGAAGTCATTACCTACAAAGAAAAGAGGCTTGTTTTCTCCATCAACCAGATTTCACCTGATAACAGCAAGCTGTGGCATCAGCCCCATCTAGTTTCTTTGGCATCCCAAGAACATTCAGTAATCTTCGCACTGAGGAGCAAAGATTGCTTGAAGGTTTGGTCAGGCCAGATCGACTAAAAGCAGTGATTTCAGTACCCCAGACTATCATGCTGATGGAGGGTGCTTCAAAGATTCACCCATTCCACTCCCTGATGAACAAGTCATCTGCTGTGGGAAGATGTGCTGGTTATTCAGAGCCATGAGGGAAATAAACCACACTCAGCCAACCAAGTCAGCCAGAGACTGCTCAATAAGCAGAAAGCCAAAGAGCATAAATTGACTCAAGTGTGCATCCTAAAGAAACTGTTCAAGTGCTGCAATTCAAAAGCAGCTTAACCTGTGAAGTAAGATAATCTGCCCTTTTTCCAAGGTACAAGCTTCATTACCTGCATCCCTGAAAAGAAGCAGCTTTGCATCAACAAGCACTAAAGTCTAACTTCAATGAGGTTGAATTACAATTCAAGGGAACTTAGTATAAACATTTGCTTTTCCCCATGTGAATCTTCTTTCCTAATACTCTGAAGCCCAAGTATAAATATCCTGTTAGCATTTATAGCACTCAAACTAACCTAAATTAAATGCAAATTATTATGCTTAATTTTGGGGTATATAATTAAAAAAAAAATTAATTTAAGTTCCTTCTGACCAGCATTGGCTCATTCTGCCTTTATTCCATTACTTAAGAGAATTGCAGAATGCCATCTGAGAGTTTGAAAAGATACAGAAAACTCCAAAATCAACATACCTGTTATTTTGTCCCTGACAAGCTTGCAGGATTCTATCTCCCCAATGCTGCCAAAAAGACTCTTCAGTTCCTCTTGTGTCATGTTTTGTGGAAGGTAGTTGACTATTAAATTGGTCTTGCTGTCTTCTGCATTCCCAGAATCAACTGGTGATGAGCAATTGTTTATGGTGGCTGAACTATGGGCTGTGTTATTACAAGTTGGTCCATTAGACAGTTGTGTTTCCATGGCAGCAATTACCTGCTGAAAAGAACAAAGAAGAGCCATCAAAATTTAAATTTCAGTATCTAGTAGAAGAGTCCAAATAAGAACCTAAAAGACCTGTCACTATGCAGAAATGGTATTGCCAAGGCCATAAACTGCCTCTACATGCAAGAAAAAAACCAAACACCAGTACAGAAGGGCATTAAACTGTTAGTCAAGACAACACTTTAAAACCTTGTAACAAATAAACTATCTTCTACAAGTTCACTAAATGAAATCAGCATTCAAAGCTTAGTTTCCATTCTCTGCCATTCCTTCAATTTAGGGGAATCACAGCCTTTCTATTATAGAAGTTACCAAACAAAATGGGCCTGTTGCAGGAGTAATCACTTCTGTTAACTGACAGCTGGTTACTGAAATAACATGAAAGCAGTTTTTAATGAAGTAGCATTTGAATGACTTCAATAAGAGGTGGGTATTAATTGTATCCAAAGATCATTTCTCATATGAAATAGCAGAGATCAAGATTAGTATTTTAAAGAGCTATTAAGGATATATGAGTGTGCAGGGATGGAAAATATACTCTTCTTTGATAACATCCATGTCAAACTTCTCACCACAGGTTGGAATCAGGCCTCTAGAGGCTTTTATTTCATAAAATTGACAATTTCTTGTTATTATTTCTTTCCTCATCTGAACTCTGAGAACAGTTAAATCTGAATCTTGTTCTTAATGTACTTTCTGACCACTCCAGAACTACTCTGTGCCTGGGAGACCACAGGACTGATCCTCCTAGAGCCTGTGCTAAGGCAGATGGAGAACAGGAAGCGATCTCAGACAGCCAACACGGCTTCACCAAGGGCAAGTCCTGTCTGACCAACCAAGTGGCCCTTCTGCGATGAAGGGACTCCATCAGTGGACAAGGGAAGGGTTACAGATGTTATCAATCCAGACTTACTCAAAGCCTTTGACACAATCCCATACAACATCTTTATCTCTAAAATGGACAGAGAGTATCTATGGATGGATTAGCAGATGGATAAGAAAGGGACTGGAGAGCTGCATCCAGAGGCGGTGGTCAATAGCTGAGTCTCGACAGACATCAGTGACAAGCGGCGTCCCTCGACACTCCATACTGGGACCACCAGGGCTATTCAATGTCTTCACTAATAACACAGACAAACCTCTGCAAGTTTGCTGATGACCCAAAAGTAAGTGGTGTTGCTGACACTCCTGAAGTTCAGGGTATCATCCAGGGGGACCTGGACAGGCTTGAAAAGTGGGACCATGGAAATCTCATGAGGTTTAGAGAGACCATGTTCAAGGTGCTGCACCTGGGTCAGGACACTCCCAGTATCAGCTATCAGCACAGGCTGGGGGATGAATGGATGGAGAGCAGCCCTGTGAGCAGGACTGGGGGTGCTGGTGGGTGAGAGGCTGGGCATGAGCCAGCCATGGGCACTCCCAGCCCAGAGAGCCAAACGTGTCCTGGGCCGCATCCAGAGCAGCGTGGGCAGCAGGGCAGGGAGGGGATTCTGCCCCTCTGCTCTGCTCTGGGGAGAGCCCACCTGGAACCTGCATCCAGCTCTGGGTCACAGCACAGGGAGGACATGGACCTGCTGGAGTGAGCTCAGGAGGGCCTGGATTAGAGGGACAGAGCATGTCTCCTTTGACAAAATTCTGGGAGAATCAGGCTTGCTTAGCCTACAAAAGAGATTACTTTGGGGTAGCCTAACTGTGGCCTTTTAGTACCGGAAGGGATTTTACAAGAAAGAGGAAAAGAGAAATTTCTGAGTAGCATGTAGTGACAGGACAAAGGGGAATGTCTTCAAATTGAAAGCTAGTAGGTTGCAATTACATATCAGGAAGAAATTCTTTACTGTGAGGGTGGTAAGGCACTTGCCCAGACAGGCTGCGGATGCCCCATCCCTCAAAATGTTCAAGGTCAGGTGGGATGGAGCTTAGAGCAACTTAATTTAGTCAAAGATGTCCCTGTTCATGGCAATTGTATTAGGAACAGACAAACTCCAAGGTACTTTCAACTCAAACCAGTCTGATTCTACTGTATCTCACCCCAAAGTCACTGACTGTATGACTGCAAGATACAACAGACGTAATTAGGAGGAGTCTGCTTGTACACAAGCACTCGTCCACAAGCTGCCACCTCTACAAAAGGCACTCTGCCCCCTCAGTCAGTGACTGAATGGCAACAGCTGGTAAATACAATGGATTTTTAATAGCATCTTAATATCTAAGATTTGGGCAGCCTACCCTCTTTGAGACAAACAGTTTAGGACCACATGCAAGAGAAAATTATGTACGTGAACTCTCCAGTAATACATATTTCAACACAAGAAGTTCACTAAAGAAATCCATCCATCACTGAAATTTAGCCTCATAATTAAACTGCTAAGAGGAGCTCTCACAAAAAAAGCCTCTTGTAAAATCACAGAACAGCATCAGGAGCTCTGATGGGTCTGTCCTAACAGTCCTGTTTTAAAGCACCACAGGCAATCAGTGCATATCCAAACAGCTGATAAGGTCAGCTGAGTTCAGGGACTGCTGAATAACTGAATTTCCTAACAATACAAGAGAGGATAAGTTGCATTTCTTACTAGAAGTCCAACTTTGACATTCCTGGGAACATACTTCTATGTTCTCTGCTTTGCATACAGAAGCATTTTCCAAGAGGTTACCTCAGCACAACGCAAAAAAAGGTATACATCTATTAAGAACACTCATTAGAAAAGCATGATCTTGTTTTCATGAAGAGCTACAACTAAACAACATTTTCTTCCCTTGAGACAAACTCCAAGAAGTAACCTGCTTCTGCTACTGATGAGACAAGTCCACTGAAAAGATGATAAAGTAGATTATCCCAATCAGGATAAATTACTTTTCAAAACACTGGCATACCTGTTAAAGGTAGTAGTCACAAATGCTGCGCTTTGAGGCTCTGCAGGATTGCCTTTTTCCTTTTTTTGTGTTTTATTCTCAAATTTGAAGTGTTCACTGATCAAAATTAGCAGGATTTAGCAAGGACAACAAACAATTCTCTCTTAATTGCACATTTATTTTCACGTTCAGGTGGCCAAGTATGGGTTCCTAAGCCAACATTCAAGTGAACAGCTGCAGTAGCCTGTGTGTGCTGAAAATTACAGCATCTCTCAGCTATAGAACCATCTGCTCTGAATGAAGTGATACTAGTATTTTTTACAAATAATGCATACCCCACTAATAGGCTACAGAGAACTGTTCATAAAAGACAAAACACTAAATATTTTTCACTCAGAAAAATAGTTTGAGATAAATTTACAGTTTAAAAGAATCTTAGAATAGACTGACAAATATAATTTTAAAATAGTAATCATAAAAAGACAACTATACAGTTTTTCAAAGTTACTGCAAATTAGTAGTCAGACCATACCAAAACCATTTTAGTACAATACTGCTCTTCAATTATCCACCGTGTATTTTCAATTAGTACTAAAATCTAATTGACAATGGAAGAAAGGCAAGCCACTGCAGTGTAATTTCTACAGGAGATCAGCGTTTTACAGTAAAAGTTGTCTTGTTACGCCAATGTGCTCTAGGCTCCCATAGAAGAGGAACACACCCTACAGCCTATAATGAAACATATATGTGAGTTAGCATTCCAAATGGAAGGTTAAAAGACTTTGGTATGGCCTCAGCACTATTAACATGTAAAAAAGTAGCCTACAGAATTTAAGAAAAGTCCCACAGACCCCAGTCCAAGGCTCTGCTGCCCACGAACCACTTCTAAGCAGAGAAGCCACATCACACAGTCTGACTGCCATGTTAGTTTGGAGTTGCCGTCTGCAATATGGACACAAAAAGTACTGTATGTTAGATTAGCAAGATAATGCAACAAATCAGTTTGTACAAATTTACAGTATTTGCATTTATATTCCCAGCACGTCCATGCAGTGTGGTTTAATTGGATTTGAGGCAATTCCAATCTAATCTTAACAAATTCAGTTGTAAAATTATTTTTCTTACATGAAATAAGATGCTTATTTTTAAGAAGACTTAAAAGATAATGCAGTCTAGTAACCCCTGCATCTACCATGGCAACTTCCTTCTGTACCGCACCATGCCTAAAAGAAACTATATCACAAAACAATTTTTTAAATCTTCAAGACTGAAGAGGAAAGTAAAGAAATACAGTGAGTTTATTTTCCATCAGCACATAAGATGATCATGCACTACAGCTCCCTTTACACATCTTTCCCAGACCACAGGAAAAAAAAATACACAAAGATGACAAAGTACTATGTCAGAATTAATTCCATTCTCAAAATCCTGGGTTTTAAAAATTAGGTAAATGAAAATCTTGTGCAGATGGTATTCACTAAGCTTCCTTGCAACAGCTGTTTAAAAGTACCACTGTACATACAATTGGCAGTAGAGTCAAGGATTTATCAAGTGCAATAACTGGAAAAAACATGCAAGTGTTTTTCATGAGTATTTTGTAACCAAGAATATTGTTCTTTGTTTTAACTAAAACATCACTGAAAATCCAGTTAGAATTACACTGAACAATGCTAGAAGGATACCACAAAAGCTAATAGGCCATTTGCAGATTACAGGTAGTCCAGATGTGAAATACAACCACTACAGAACAAACAGAAAGGCTCCTGACCACTGCCAGAGCTTGAGACTGCTGTTAGTAAAGAGATCCTACCCACAGACAGATGAGCTAAGTCTAAACTTGATAAAAAAAAGGCTTAGGTTCCAGAAGGTGTTGCGGCGTCCACAACCAGCCTCTGTGAGCAACCTGCACTCCCAGAGCCCTGAGCCGCTTGCTTGAGCTGCTGACAAATGAGGCGAGAAAAACTCCTCCCGTTTTAAAATGGTGCAAGTTACTCTTCAAGACAGTTTGCTACCAAAATCCATATGCTTAGCTGACTTCATGTCTGGTCTTTATTTCTAACTTAGGTTAATTATGACCTTCAATCACCTCTTTATGCAAAACACTGAGGCTTTGGTACCAAGTGCAAGTTTGCACGCCATTCTTTGTGGTCTGAACCCAAAACTAACACTAACAACTTCTGAAGCTCTCAACTGTTCATAAGCAAATATGTTTGATGAACTGCTTTCTACATTAATAAAATCTGGAGGTCTCAGCTGACTTCTTTTAAGTCCAGAGAAGCCTTATTAAGAAGACTGCTTTAAAATAGCAGTCTCCAACATTCTTGTCCTACAGAGACTATAGTGAGGTGCACAAGATGATGCATTTGGATCTCTATGGCTCTCAGCAAAGCGGTGTGACCCCACAGATTGTTTCCTGTGAACCACAGGCTACAGCCTATGGTTAGAAAACTTCAATAGAACAGCTTACTTTCTTGTAAGGACTTCAGTGCGCTAACTGGATACTTAACTGTCCTCTTAAAGACTGCAGCATTTCTCAAAAAAAAGCCAAGAGCACCTGTCAGCTGAAGTACTTCCAGCTTGCATAACACATTTATCCTAATTGAAGCATTCTATACAGTACTTGCAATCAGTGTGCAAGTCAGTTCTCTGACTAAAAAAACCAGTATGTCTCAAAAATGTTTTTGCTCTACCAGTTCTTCTACCATTTTATTGCTTCCAAGGCTGCAGAGACTGCTCTCTTACACCTAGTTTGGAAAACTGGCATTTTTACCATTGTATTTACACTTCTATCTGACCTAAAAGTAGTATTAAATATGGCTAATTACATTCTAGAAAAAAAAAAAGACTTTCCAAAACACGTTTTCAGCTGTAACATCATACTAAACCAGCAGCTTAGCACAGAATTTGAGCTGTGAACTTTCTTCCACCCTCCCCCCCAAAACTTTTTAAAATATTGAACTACTGAAGAATCCCCAAAAGCTAATTCAGTTTTTGACTATTAGCCTCAGAGACAGTATTACACTTCAGGTTATTAAAATAGCTTAAAGTTACTGCATTCAAAACCAATAAAACCATTTCATTCAGGAAACAGGGTTCTATACCTACTATGGAAAAGTTTGTCTTACAATACATTCAAATTAAGAGGAGAACAATAACAGTAAACCTTTGACTGAGTAAATCTGCTCTCTTTATAATGCTGAAAGGAAGCAGAACTAAAGACACAGTTGTTCAGTTCAACAAACTGAGTGGTTCTCTCTCACATGCAGTGCATGGCAGCCATCTATCTTTCTATAAACTTACTTTTTCCTCATCAAGCACAGGTAAGATTTTAAACCCAAACACTCTTAAACACTGTTTATTGCATTAACTGAATGCCAGTTTCTAATTAGCTGCAGTTCAAGCAAGTCAGGAGTAAAGTTTGCCGAGCAGAGAGAGGCAAGTAGGCTTTTTTTGTTTTCAAGAGAAAAGACATCACAAGTTCAAAAGCCATATGGTTTATGCAATTAGTTCTGGTTGCCATAGAACAGTTCCAATTATAACAGCAGATTTTTATATGAGAGCTTTAGAAAATATAGTGGTACTAGCAAGATGAAGACTTGCTAAGCAATAGCCACAGTGGCCTACTAACTTTCCTTTCAACGCAGGTATTTTGGTGTGCAATATACTCAACTACTCATGCTCAGCTGAAAATGCAGGCTGAGTCTGGATCCTGGCAGTGCTGTGACAGAACCAAGCAGGTGACACAACAGGTAAGCTTTCAACACTATTACCACCACACAAGCATCGTACAGATGCTAGGGAGAGATGTTTAGTGCATTAGACTCCTGACTAAAGTCCTTCTATCACCTGTTTCAATTCATACTTACACATCCTGGTCACTGCTGGGTGGGAAATCATTTAATATAGGTTTTATATACATAATTTAATTATATTTATAGACACTGCATTTAAAAAATCACTGCACAGATGCCTGCTGCAATTACATTATGTACTTCTAAACAGTATTATCATATAAAGGGGATTACATCTGAATTTAAGACAGGAGAAACTAAACACATCTGGTTACTTCAATTGTTATCACTGTTCAGAGGCAACCTAAACTGGACCATGAGATGTCTTCAGCCTCAAAGGTCACAGGCGACTTTACCTTTACCCTTGGTAAAGTCCTAAGAGATGTAAATGTGCTCCTGAAGATTCTCCTAGAGGCTTACATACCACAAAACCTGCAGAGCATGCCTTAGGATTTATTTTGTGTTTACCCTTCTACCCTGTTTTCCAGTGCAAGGAAAGCAATAAATACAATGCAATAAATACAATACATCACCATTTGGATAAGCAAATGCTAGAAATTTTGTTTTCCTAACATGAAATTGCAGAACAAGAACCACCTCTGGCTGCATACATCGCTCTTTATCTCTTCCAGACACAAAGGTCTAAACCAGAACTTTGTTCTCTGCTTGTAACAAAGCTGTTTTCTTTCTGGAGGATTTATTCAATCCACTTTGACTCACAACAGTAATTAATGCATTTTAACAAGGGTAAACTGTTTCTTGTCTGTGGGGACTGTTGCCAAACAAGTTAAATTAAAAAAAAAAATATTTGAGCGCTCACTGAAAGGTAAGACCTGGCACAATACAGATGCTGAATTTTGCTTTAAAAAGCACAACTCAGCAAAACAAAATTTTAATGTCTGAAGAAAATTTAAGTGCAGAGTTACTGATAATTGGAATAGACGCAATTCTTTATGCTTCTTCTTTTGTGATTTTTATCTTTATTGAAGTGTTAATTTGAAGGACTCCTTTTTTTCAAATGGTCAAGTACCTTAGAAGCATATACAAAAGCACAGTGCTAATTTCTGTACACTCAAAACATCTGTAAATAAGAGATAACAGAGACTGTTCAATTTAGCATATGCAAAAACTATTACATAGCCTGCCTGAACGTCCCAAAGTCCTTTATGGGTAAATGCACACAAAGGCCAGAGGCATGTCTTTAGTTAAGAACCTTGCCTGTCAGAACAAAACACTACTCACTCTTAGTTTCCCTATAAGAAGGATAGCTGTCAAGGAGAGCTTAATGACTGCTCTGAGATCCACATATTAACAGGACATCTTGTGCTTGGTGAGTCTGCACAAACAGGCTAAACAACTCTTATTTCTTTGTCTCTGTTTTCACTTTTCGTTTAAGAGTATAAACCACCTCTTGTCCATTAGCAGCCCTCCCCACCCACATGTACATTCATTTGCTGTTCCCTCCATTACACTATTTAAGAATCTGCAGCACAAACTAGATCAGGCTGCTGCTTGATAAGAATGCAGGAGAAGAGCAGAAGGAGAAGAAACCAGAAGAGCGCCTCTTGATTTATGCTAAGTTATATGGAAGGACTTTGATAAAACAGAGACAGAAATTTTCACAGCAAACTTAGAATTTTTCTGATAATGAGGTGGTCTCAAATCTACAAGTAACTTAAAAAGTTACCAATGTAAACACAGGCAATTAAGACAAGAAAGCATGAGCCCTTTGCAACAATAAAAAGCAATTACTAGCCTCTCAAAAGTGGCAGTTTAGAAGGGGAACCTTTCCACAGTCTCTTCAATGAATCACAAAAACACCACTTAACATTTCTACATCTTGGCCTCAGTGTCATGATGAGTTGAAATAAGTGAAGAAAATTAGGATAGTTATAAAAAAATTCATCTGAATTTTAGGGAAAAGGATTGTAATTCATCCCTGTGATTGCTGCTGCAGAAGTTAATCTGCAGAAGCTTGCAGCAGATTAACCCTTCTTTCAGCAGGAAAGAAGAGGCACCCGAAGCCAACTTGCCTATTCCAAGTAAGCTGTGAGAAGACAACTGAAAACCTGCAGACAGTTGAACAAGAAACAGCTATTTGTAGAGGCATGAAAGAGCTTAACAATGTTGGTGACCACTAAAAAGGACAGATGCAAGACAGTGCAAATTATCTATGGAATGTAAATATTCGTAGGAACACTAAAAATGTATACACAGATTAAAAGAAAACATCTTCACTCAGTAGGAAATGCTTTTGGAAACTCTTAACATTTCTGCAAAATACTTAATGAGTATTAGGATACTCTAAACAATCCCCTACTAAAACTACTACGCATTAGGAATTAAGCCAACAAACACTTGCAAGGGGTTCTGAAAAAAAAAAGTATGTACAACAAGGCAATCTACAGAAAATAAACGATCTCTTCTGACTGAAATTACAGATTATCCTATCAGCTGGGGTAAAGGGAGGAAAACATGCAGAGTAACTTAAGTTATCCTAGAACACATTTAGAAAGATCAACTCTAACAGTCTTCTGTAAAGAAAACAAGCATCTCTATTCCATTAAGGAATCAGTTCAAGTGAGACCCCTATAAACTATAACCATTTTTACGTTCCTAATTATTGTGTCAATTTAGACACACAACCACTTCTATCACTGTAACTAATTCCCTGAGCAAGACAGCATCAACATGCATAACTAATTAGCTCATATACAAGGAAAAACCCCCAAAACTTAGCACAAAATTTTACTTTTTCCTTGCATTGCCCTCTTTCATATAAAAAACGTTCAAAGCCAGCTAAGGGAAAATTATTACTTTGGTTATATTTGAAATTTTAACTAAATATCAAGTTGGGACTGTTTGAACACAGCCAATATTGATGTTCAGAGATAGTTTCACCAAAACAATGAATGCAAATGATGAACACAAAATCACAAACAGCTATTCAGATTTCAAACAAATAAGCTGTAAACAATTCCAATACTTAAAAAATACTTTAAATAAGACTGACTTTTAACAGGAATGTTTTTTCAACTGCACTCTACCAGCCACAAAATCTTGCCAACTATGTTTATTTCTGTTATTTGCTGTCCCAGTCTTCTGTGTTAGCTTTCCCATTCTAGCAAAATGCTCTCCAAGGCAATACGGCTCTGTCAAAACACATATGTATTCTTCAAGAGGTAACTGCGTCTTATTGTAGACATTTCCCTTCAGCCTTAGACATATGCAGTCCTTTCAAGACTACTAACACAAGAAAACAGAAGATTCAGTGGGGTGAAAGGAGACAACTTGATGACTCTTCAAATATAGTAACTTGATAGGTTGAAGGGTTTCAAAGTCAACATCCACTTGAACTGGCTAGGATGCCTACTTCAATTTTTCAGCATTCACCTCAGTATTCCAGCTGGGCTGTGTAAAACTTTCCCCCCTTTCATACTGCAGTTATATCCTTCTTCCCCACTGTGAATTTCAGAAGCTGATGTTTGCCAACAGAGAGGAACAGGAAGCAGGCCAAGTTAGTCTCACTGAAGAGGTATACAAATAAAAAAAATACAAGTAAGAAAAAGATGCTTTTTTAATCAAGAAAGCATGAGTCACTTTCAAGGCCACACCCTCCTCCATTTACTCTTTGGTGCATCTTCCTGAAGGACAACATTGTTTTCTCCCTCATGCACTCAAGCTTTCTTCGCGGCAGCAGAGAGCCCAACGATGGATGACAGGATTCATCTTCCAGGATAAGGGTAACAAGGTTAGAGAAAGTTATTTTGTGCTGGCTTTTCATGGCAGTACCGCTTGCTCAAAGCTCAGTGGTAAACTGGAGAGATGGTTAGGGCCAAAATGCACTCCCATCACAGACATGCCATCAGAGGCTACACCCCAGGAGATCCACAGGGCATGAACCTGTTATCTCCATCACAGCCCTACCCTTCAAACTGCAGGATCTCCCTTCAGCAGACCTTTTGCTCTCTCACAGGAATCTTTTAGTCCAAATGCAGATTTAGACAAGAGAAAAATTGCATGACTAAATATCCCTACCCCTTAAACCCTCATGTATACTGCTAGTTAGCTCAAAAAATGACATCCTCAACACCATACAAAGAAGGGGAAAATGCAAGCAGCTCAAAATCAGAAACCAGTAATTGCCATGTCCCTCCCTTCCCCTATACCCATGTTTACAAGTACTATCAAAGAGGTATCAGGCTGGAAAACAGCACAATGCCTACATCCTCCAATGTCTCCGTAAGCCCAGACCATCAGTGGTGTGACAGACTGACATGTCACAGCATCCCTCTTTCAGCTCCAAAAGTCATGACAAGCAAAGCTTATGTGCTAAAGTATGCAAACCAAACTGAAACATGCACCATTATGTACACATAGAATCAAGTCATTTTTAAACAGGAAATATTTATTAATTCTTCCATTGAGGAAATCTTCTGGGGAAGAGATCTTCATAAGGACAACAGCTCAGCTAGCAACACAGGGTAAGATGTACTGGGATTTACCAGTATCTGCCTTCCAGGAGACAAGACAGCAAACAAGCTACCTGAACAGCCGTGGACATGATGCCCAAAATTGCTTAAATGGCCTAGGATCACATCTTAGAGGTTAAGTATTATTCAAATAATTAACACTTTCTTTCATTCCTTGGTGAAGGGCCTCAAAGTAGCATGGAAGGCAAAGAACAGGAACTTGTGACAACAACTGACTTGACCTGCAATTTTTATTTTTTTTTCCCCCCTTTCACAGCTGGGCCTGAGGGTTGGAAAAACAGAAGGAAAGAAAGAACACTGTTCAAACTGAAACACTTCCAATCAGCATACTCTACCCTCTTCAGTCAATATAAGAAGAGATCACAGAATCACAGGGTTGGAAGAGACCTTCAATATCATCAAGTCCAACCTGCTCCCTAACACCTCAACTAAACCATGGCACTGAGTGCCACATCCAGTCTTTTTTAAAACACATCCAGGGATGGTGACTCTACCACCTCCCTGGGCATGCCATTCCAGTAGTTTATCACCCTTTGCATGAAAAACTTTTTCCTAATATCCAACCTATCTTTTCCTTGGCACAGCTTGAGACTGTGTCCTTTGGTTCTGTCAGTGCTGCCTGGTGAAAGAGATGGACCCCGATCTGGCTACAGCCACCTTTCAGGAGTTGTAGAGAGTGATAAGGTCACCCTTGAGACTCCTTTTCTCCAGGGTAAACAAGGCCAGCTCCCTCAGCCGTTCCTCATAGGGTTTGTGTTCCCAGCCCCTCACCAGCCTTGTTGCTCTCCTCTGGACACGCTCAAGTGACTCAACGTCCTTCCCAAACTGAGGGCCCAGACCTGGACACAGCACTCAGGGTGTGGCCTCACCAGTGCTGAGTGCAGGGGAAGGATGACCTCCCTGCTCCTGCTGGCCACGCTGTTCCTGACACAGGCCAGGAGGCCCTTGGCCTTCTTGGCCCCCAGGGCACACTGCTGGCTCATGTCCAGCCGGCTGTCGAGCAGAAGCCCCAGGTCCCTTTCTGCCTGGGCACTGTCCAGCCACACCATCCTCAGTCTGTAGTGCTACAGGGGGTTATTGTGGCCAAAATGCAGGACTGGGCCTTGGACTTATTAAACTTCATGTTGTTAGACTCTGCCCATCCACCCAACCATTCCAGGTCCCTGCAGAGCCCTCCTACCTTCCGACAGACTGACACACGCTCCCAGCTTGGTGTCATCTGCAAATTTACTATTGAAAAACTCAATCCCCTCATCCATGAGTTTTGTAACCTACAGTTAACAAGGCTTCTATTTTATCACTTCTTTAAAAAAATATTACAAATCAGCAAAAGACATCAACAAGCCATTCTTATTAACAATCCATAGTAAACTAATATGAAACCACATGGCCAATGCCAGTTTACTCGCAAAATCTACTATGGATAAAGACTGACTATTCAGTCTCCAATAAGTGTTTTTAGTGGTCTCAAGTCAATAACCACATATTTTAGTCACAAAACCATGCCTAACTGGAGCTATGATTTGTCCCATCCTGCCATACGAACAGTAGGTTCCATGAAAGTAGTACAAAGACTTCCTATACCAGATCTAAGAACTTTTATTTCTTAATCCTGATATACCATGAATAATGCAGTACAGATATAACATGACAGACCCATATGCTATGCTGTCTTGTGTGCAGAAATCTTGATTTCTATAATCAAACTAAAAATGCAGAGCAATGAATATTTAAAAGATTTGCTAGTTTAAAATACTCTTGCTCTTGCTTTCGGTCAGCACAGAAACCGTGCCCAGGTCTTAAGGTTTTTGACCTCTGAGGATGGGAATTCTTGCACAAACATGAATTCAAGAACAGAGAAGCCAAAATATTAGAACCTCTTGCTAAAAGTGTCAATATTTTAATACATCATCATTAATACCGGTCATCAGATTTTCCTATTATTCTGTCCATAAATATGGGGTTTCTGGGACCACATGGCTTCCACATGCTCTAGTTCTTCCAACCTTTTTGTCATGGCTAGTTGTATCTAGTTTGTCACCCACTCCAAGTTTTCTCCAGTAGTCCAAGTACCATTAAACTATGTATCACTAAATTGCCTTAATATACCTTTTCTCCTTACATGGGCTAACACACATATTTTGACTCTCATGCTTTATTCTTTCATATATTATTCTATGCTGTGTCTTAGACCCCAACCTATTAAAACTACAACTTGATACATTTATATAGTTGACATTTCTAACATTTGTGTCTTAACATTATATATACCTATTACTGAATCTAATTTTTTTAACAACAAAATCTACATTAGGCAATTTTCTTTCAAAATAGTTTCAAAGAGATGATTTCACTTAGATGTTTATCACTGCATAAAAAAAAGCCTGAGGTAATACTCCCCTTCAACATAAAACTAATTATATGACTAATTCAATAGCAAGAGAAACATAGCCACAGAAGGATGCACTATAACAGAGCTCCCAAATACTTGAAATCACACCTTCGACAATTTCTTTTATTCCCGTGTACATCTTCAAGTTTCAATATCAAAGGAAAATCAAGAGAATTGTTTGTTAAAGAAATGGTAAGAAGTCTTATAAGATAGCATGACAGCATAAATGAAGTCAAACCAACAGCACACAGCTCTGAATAACAAACTTTTCTGCCCTCTATCAATGCATATCAAGTTCTACAAAGTCACCTATGCCCCAAAAATCTTGCTGTAGTACACACTGGAATACAAAGAAAGAGCTTGGAAAGGGACACATACACAACAGTAAAGCAAAAAATTACTTTGAGAACATCAACAGCTGAAAAACATTAGACTGATGCCATCTGACTTAGAACACGCTTGCTTTCTATATGGGCTAACCTGCATATTTTTACTATCATTTCACTACAGAAAAGCACTAAATCTGAGGCACTGCAGAAGGCCTTCTGCCTTCACCCAGAACACAAGTTTGAGATAAGAAAGTTAAGTCTTAGTTTATCTCTAGCATCCTTTATAAGATGTGAAATCATATTATTTGTTATGGCACCCAAAGGCTGACTTCTCAAGTCTTAAAGAATATCCCAAAATAAACTAGATGTATTTTATACTGCAACATATGTTCTAATATGGAGAGAAGAACCCAGGTTTGGACATTTTAGTCTTTGTTTCATAATGAAACTGACTTCCAAAACAGGGACGTTTCACTTCCATGGGTTGAACATTATGCACAACTTATGCACAGGAATCAGTAAGTTAATGAAGACTGTTTCAGAAACAGTATGCATCTTCCCTCCTCACACTTTATCTTGCAAAAAATAACAGTGGTTTATACAACATCACAAACTACAGACTACTTACATCTATACTTCACCAGGAAAATCAAGAATGTGTTTTACTACAGCAGGGAAAAAACCCACAATCATCAAAAGTAAGCCCTGATGACATGCTGACAAGAACCGAACAAGCATCAGCGCTTTGGAGGAATCTGAACAAAGTGCTAGAGTCACTATTAAAAACCTTGTTGCTGTCAGGCATGGGGAATCACTGTGCTACCTCACATTCCCATTAAATATACAGAAGAGCCCAAAAAAGTTAAAAATATAAAAGTTACACATTTTACATAGTTTGGTTTTGGTTTTAGGAATTGAACTCCCTTTGATGCCACGGTCAAAAGAAGCATCATCCAGATTACCCTGGAACAGATTCTTCACATTATAAAAGCAGCAGATGAGTTTGAAGAAATCTGTGCCATTGGATGTCAGCACATTCTAGCTCTAAAACAATGCGTATCAGGAAGAAAGTATTTTATTCCCACTATTCAGTAGGACAGACTTAATTTAAGCTTCCCTGCCCACAATTCAGGTGTAGGTATTTAAAAGAACAGCATAACTAAGAACAAAAAACCACAGGCATAACAATCACCCACTTCTAGAAATGAAGTTGTAGTCAGGATAAGCAAAATTTGAAAGGAGTTAGTTCATCTGAAGTACTAGATTGTCTCACAGCCATAAAGCCAGGAGTTCTCCTTCACACTGCAACTAATGCTTTCCACCAATTTCTTCAACAAAGACCAGCACCTCTAAGGCCAGCAACTCTGGTATTAACAACTCACACATCTCTGACTCAAAGATCAAAATTGTGTTTCATTATACAAATACAATATTAGAGAAGACATGACTGGTAGGCTATTTTTAAACCAACAAGTCAAAGAGGGTTTTTATCTACTTAATTCCCTCTACAGACATTTTATACTATTCTATATTAAATGTAGCTTTCAGTCAATGCTCAACTTCTGGCCTTCAAAAGTTTATTCTTTGTTTTGATTTTTGATAAAATACTAGAAAAGTTCCTAAAAGCATCAATAAAGAAAAAAGGAATTTAAGCTCTCCTTACTGCATAAATACTGTACAAAATGCACAGTCACATGTAACCTGCAATGAGTTCTGCAAAACCATTTCTCAGATAAAAGATGTCCAAATGCCCAGGGTTTGCTGAATTACAGCTCTTTTACTCTATGAAGACAGAGCACATCAGGACTAGCTGCCTAAGCAATAAGTTATTTCAATTTCTCCTGAAGAAGCCACAGCCCATAACTTGAACAGGTGCATGCTTCACTGGGTTAAGAACTGTCTGGATGGCCCGGCCCAGAGAGGGCAAAGGAGCTGGTGCAGGGTCAGGAGAGTATGTTTTATGAGGGGCGGATGAAGGAGTTCTGGTTTATTCAGGAGAAAAGCAGGCTCAGGGGAGACCTTACCACTCTCCGTAAGTACCTGTAAAGTGACTGTAGCCAGGCGGGGGTCAGTCTCTTCCTCACAACCAGAAAAAGGACAAGACAAAATGGCCTTAAGTTGGGCCAGAAGAAGGTTCAGGTTGGACATCAGAAGGAAATGCTTCACTGAAAGGATTGTTATCCATTGGAATAGGTTGCTCAGGGAGGTGGGGGAGTTCACAACTGCTGCAAGAGCTCAAAAAATGACTAGATATGGCACTCAGTGCTACAGTTTAGTTGACATGGTCATGTCTGGTCAAAGGCTGCACTCAATAACCTTGGAGGCCTTTTCCAACCTTAACAAGTCTAAGAATTTGCAGAAAAGAAATATTTAAAGAACAATGGTTCTTGTGACTGCCAAAGTTCATTTAACCATACCAAAGCTCCGGAGTCTGATGTTGAAAAGACTTCTTAGAACTCAGCGTGGAAAGGTTGAAAAAGTTAAAAGTTACAGATTTTAATGTCAATTTATCTAAAATCTATGACACTGGAAAAGTCAAGGGCAAAGGGAGGCTAAGACTGGAATACCACACAAGTAAAAAAGAGCAGCATTCTGACACTGAGGACCTGCCATCAAGAATGACCTGACTATGAAAAGGGCTTTTAATATAGTAATTCTTCCCCACTTGGGAAGTCCCCAATGGACTATTGGTAAATTATCTCCCAAACTTACTGCAAATTCAAAGAAGAAAAATACCAGAGACTAAATATACTTATTATAACCTCTGCAACAGAAGCATGTGCGAGTTTAGACTTTGCTTTCTTTACTACACATCTTGAAAGGACATGAAACTGCTCTGTAAGAATTATTTTATTTGTATACAACAGCTTACTGAAAAATGGACTCAACATAAGCACTTATCAAATATACCAATTTCTCTTATTTATCTCAGCTATGACTAAACTCCCTGCAGAACAAAAGGAAGAACTGCTGAAGTAAGGTTTGGCACGCGTGTCTCCGAATACCCTGCACCAAGGCTACAAAACCTCAGTAGGTTGCTAGAAGGGTAAACAGCTGTAACAGGAAGGCTTGAAACAAATATAGCCAAGTGTTAGTCTTAATTTGCTGCTTTTTACACTGGTGTAACATCAATTTATTTATTCAGTTTGTTTTTAACAGAGATGGAAAATGCACTCCATAGAGAGAAGAACACATAATACTGCTGTAACCATCTCTATTAAATTCAGAGAAAATAACTCCCTTTTCTTCAACATCTTTGGACAATGACAGCAGCTCTCATTTAAAGCCATATGACAACTTCACTTAGATAACAGCTAAAAATGTTTAGGCACAGAAAGTGCTTAAACACAGAAAGGTTCTCAACTAGCAGAGGCTGTCCTCACAATAAAGACATCCCATATGGCAACTATTTTTAGACTGTTAAGTATCAGAGGTTAGACAAATCACATGGTTGTCTCCAAACTACCAGTTCCTCAGCTGATTTTTATCTCTCACATAAAGAAAAAGCAATTTGGGACAATTTTTAGAACTAACATAGTTAAAATTTGAAAACTGTGACCCCTTCTGAGTTTGTTTAGCTTCCATAACTACCTATTCTTTCCAGTAAACGCCTGAAAAGAAAGCAAGCCTGTAACTTTTGACAAAAATATCTAGAACATTCAAAGCAGATCAGCTGAGTTTACTTAACCTGGCTCTAATTCACTGCAGCTGCATCTAATGAACCACGAAGAAAAGCTTATTACTGCAGTAAGTGACAGAGCTCAGTGGCTGAACGCTCTCCAAGCTTCCAGCATCCTTCAGTTGGCTGTTCTCAGCACTGGCTACTGAATGACCTGTGAAGTGTAGCTAAGCATACAAAACCAACAGACAATACCACCTCCCTGCCTTTGTAATTTTCAGGATGCTTTATCAAGAGGGTATCAGGTAGGGTATGCTACCAGATCCTTTCAAACAGTCAGCTGCTGGCAGAGAATGTCTGCATTCATTGATCCTTGAAGTACTCACCTGCATTAAACACCGAATAAGAGTTATTGAGGTCTTGTAATGATAACTCATACACAGACTTTGACATAGGAGTATGCAATCTGCCACATGGGAGACAGGAGAACACCCTAAGCTGCCTGAAAGACCTTCAATCTCGTCTTTACAACTAGTGACTGCAGGTGATCTAAAAACCTCAGGTCTTAATGCAACTTGGCTAAATATCAGTTAAAAACAGACCCACGCATTACCTCTACATACTCACACAAAAATAATTCAGGGATTCCCCCGAAGAATTCTATCAAAGTTTTATTTAAAATGAGCAAATGAGTACAGTGCACAGGAAGTCTCAGTGACATTACTAAACTCAAGCTTAGTTCTCTAAAATTCCCTTCTCTAAAAGGGAATGCAACCTTTGATATACTAGTATGTTTAAGCTCATATTTTAAGGCCATGGTTTCATGAGAAACTTCATCCATATCCTTCTCCAAAATTTCACGTGTACTTTTCCATGAGCAAGTTTTCTAGTCTCAAAAAGAACAGTATGCAAAATAAATAAATCAAAATGCATAATGAGTAAACTGAAGCATCAACTATTAAGTTAAATGCATTTGGTTCACGTTCTTCCTCTTAGGTCAGAAAGGAGAGAGGGAAGTGAGGGATGTGGTGCAGAAGCCTCAAAAGCCACGTTTTCAGCTTTGACTAAGATTCATACCAGGTGCATCAAAAAGCACTCTCTAAGAAAAAAAAAATCAGTAAGATTAAAGGTCTCCCTTCCAATTCTGGTAACAGAAAAGTGACACACTGAAAACAAGAAACTTCACCAATTTACTCAACAGCCACACTCCCATTTCAGAAGGATGTAGAACACATGTAAAGACTACCAAGCACACAGGAGAAACAATGACAGAGAAAAATAATTTTGTTCCAGGAAGTTAATGACTTTTTTTTGTTTGTGCAACAGCACAGAGAGTGTTGCGCTTTCTACTTCATTTATCAAAGAAAATGTACAATTAAGTCAACATTCTTAAGTAAACCCTTCAGAAGGAAGGCAGGTAAACCTCAAGGAAAAGAGGTATATTAACCACATATCAAGCTCTAACACAAAGCAGCACTGCCTTTAAACAGCCTTCCAGAAGAAGAAATACTAACAGGGATTTTTGAAATACCTCAGTATGCCCAAGCACTACAGGCTAAAATTAGAAAGAACGTTTCCGCCAGAATTTCTCTTGTATTTCTCTCCCCCTTTAATTTTTTCACACACTACCAAAACCACTTAATTCATAGAGAATTTCAGATAAGACAAATGCTTAGTGATGTCTTTCCCCACAGCTGATTTACTACACAGGTACCAACTATTTCTCCTCCTACCACTCCCACAGGGTCCCAAAACCAACAAAAGCATCAAGTAAGAAAGAGTCTCTAAATAGTAACTAAAAAACTAATATAAAATAGCAGGAGGAAAAAAATCCACAAAAACAATTCTTATTCCCAGTATTTTAAAAAACATTAAGTGGTGCGCAGTCTCCCAAGTGTCACACCAGCCTGTTACATTCTATTTTGCTTATGCAAAATACAGATTGTTATATTTCCCTACAGAATCCACTACAGTAAGTGGATTATCCAGCTATACAGACCAACACTATTAGCAAGGCTCTTCTCTGAGGCACTAAGAAGTGGCATAACTCTTAAGGTGAATTTCTGCATTTATTAAGACAAGGCACAGAAAAGAAGCAGCAGGAATTTTTCAAGAGAACTAAGAAAGCAGTGAGTGGTAGAGGTAATTCAGCAGGCAGAGAGTGTGCACTTGAAAAGCAAGTGGAGAAAAGTGGCATCAATTGTTTTGCAAGCCTATCACAATTGGATTACCTGATCCAGAATAAATTGTGCCAATGTAAACTGACCTAGCAGATTCTGTTCACCTCAGGGAGCAACCTGCTTCTGGGACTGC
Organism: Melospiza georgiana; assembly: GCF_028018845.1. NCBI lineage: Eukaryota > Metazoa > Chordata > Aves > Passeriformes > Passerellidae > Melospiza > Melospiza georgiana. The sequence continues at coordinate 15,393,134 of NC_080465.1, forward strand.
TTGTTCCTTCTGGTTTTTAGCCAAGTGTTTGTGATTCAATGATTGAACAGCACGTAACCATGGGGTCTTGGGAGTTCATTAGGGAGGTAAACACTCTTACTACCACCTCCATGAAACAAACTCCTTCACCCCATGAAGCTGCGTCTCCCAAACACTCATGCTGCACAAGACTACAAACCAGAAAGAATATGAGTCAAGTTTCTCTAGCAAAACACAGGTGCTCCTGAAACCTTAAAAATAAAGGAAGTGAAGCCTCAACAGCTTAGCATTTCATTGTAAATGGATGCATCAAGGAGCAGAAAAGGAGGATATCTCAAATAAAAATTGATATAAAATGTTAAAGCACATAAATACAACCCAAATAATAAGAAGAAATCAACAAAAGCTTCAATCAGCTTGCTGGGAGCCTTCTACTACACAAAACCTTGACTCGCAAACCTTTCATATTTGAAAGCTTCATTTACATTTTTCAAAAAAGCTACAAGCTACAACCCTTACAACCTGCTCTAACTGGGTGTGTCTGAACAGCTTTGATAGGAAACGGCTTCTATACATACAGTACACATCCCAACATTGTCAGTGCTACTGAGTGGCTAATCAAACCACCTAGATTTGACTATTTATCTTGTTTGGAAACCCCAACTACATGCCATACTTTTCTTCCTTCCTTTTGGAGAACTTTCTAAACTTATCACATCAATTTTGTATTCTTGCTAAATGAGAAAAAGACTAATGTCCTAGTAAGAAACAATTCTAACACTTAACCCCTGCAAAAAAGTGGAATTCAGCAAGCTTGTGGGGTGTTTGTTGGGGGGTTAGGTTCTTTTTGTTGCTGGCTTTTTGTTTCTTGTTGCTGCTATTGTTGATAGCTGAATTTGAGCTATCAGAGAAGAATAAAGAATCTACACACAGAACACAGTCAAGAGACTTTTCACTTGCAAGCCTGATTTTGCCGACCCTGCCATGGTTCAAATTCCGTAGCTGCTCCAGCAGTTACATGTGCTGTTTCCCACAAGTTTTCCAAAGCTGACATTCAGCTCAGTAAGGCATTGCTACACTATCCTTAGAACACCTGATCACCTAAACCACAGACTCACACAATGATCACTCAGGGTTGGAAGCCACCTCTGGGTTGGAGACCACTGGGTCCAGCTGCCCCTCTCAAACAGGGCTAACTAGAGCCAGCTGCCCAGGACCACGTCCAGAGAGCTTCTGAGCACCTGACATAGGATACTCCACCACCTCTACTTCATTCCAAAAATGCCGGCACAGATATCTACCTACAGAGCTTGAAAGAGAGCACGATCTGGAAGTATGTCAATGGATGTGAAATCCAATCCATTATAAGGTGGGAGGTGATCCTTCCCATGTATTCAGCCCTAGCTGAAGCTAGGGCTTCATGTGGAGGGCTGGGTTGAGTACTGGCTTTCTCAGTAGAAGGCAGACAAGGAGCTATCAGAAAGGGTCCATCAGAGGCCACAAGGGTGATCTGAGGTCTGAAGCATCTCCTCATGAGGAGAGACTGCAGGAGCTGGGCCTGTCCAGTCTGGAGCAGAGAAGACAGAGGGGATCTCATTAATGCATACAAATACTTCAAAGGGGGGTGCCAGACTTTTCAGCATGCCCGAACATATAATTTTGAGCAATGGCTATAAACTAAACCACAAGAAGTTCCAACCCAACAGGAGGAAGAACTTTTTTACATTGAGGGTGGCAGAGCATGGGAACAGGCTGCTCAGGGAAGCATGAAGACATTCCAAACCCACCTGGGCACACTCCTGCATCACCTGCTCTACGTGACCCTGCCTTGGCAAGGGGTTGGGACTGGACTGAATCCAGAGGTCTCTTCCAACACTGTTATGAGATTCCATAAGATACCATTAGCTGCTACCTTAGCACCTTACTAAAGTTTACATCATTTTGAGAATGCAATGCAACATACTCAACCCTCCACTATCACTCCCCAACTACTCCACCATTAGATTATTTTGTTCAATTTTTGAAGAGCTAGTAACTCAAGGAGACTGTTGCCAGGTTTAAGTGAGAAGTAATTTTCTAACTTTTCATTATGGGTGAAAATAATTTCAAACACCTCCCTGTCATGACAACTAGACCATTACCCACTTTTAAGGTTTAGCAAAGTCCAGAATAACAGAACAGCAATCACTATGACCTACTTGCAAGGGACCTCTATCTGAAAGATGGGCAGAATATAGACATATCTGCTTTCAGGTGTCAGCAATGCAAAATCCAAGACACCCAAGATGTTATGTTCGACTTTACTAACACATTTGTCCAACAATCTCATTTCTCCTCAGTCTGAGTGCTGTAAAAGCCCTTCTTCCACTGCTGTCACACAGATCTCCATTGTGCCTAGGGCACTGTGCTAAGCATCACAGCTTGATAATGACCCCTCCTTGTTGTTAGGAGGCACTCTCAGGTGAAATCTTCAGGTTGCAGTTCTCTTTTGCCTTTTCATACCAATAATCCCTGACATCTCACCTGCAACTGTAAGCAAAACAAAAAGACAACTCATTCTACCTAAGATTTCACAAGTCCAACTCTGTATCGTGTTTGCTTAAGTATGAAAAACTTCAAATTTGACAGAGTTAACCAGCAGCTAGCTACAGGCATCAAAAGTTACTCATAATTACCAGCATCATCAGTTTTATGTCTCAAATCTATGGCAAACCATTTGCTTCCTGACACTGCTCCAATAAACCTCTGGCACAAAATATTCTTCAACAGACAAGCTATTTCTTCAAGTAGGTTTCCTTTAATCTTTCATACACAAGTACCAACAATCTCCTCCAATTCTAAGCAGATAAACTGTCACATAAGAGACTTCTAAAAGCTCCTCTTTACTCTCTGTGGAAAAAAAAAAAATCTCACTTTAAGAGCAGTTGTTTTCATACAGAAACAACTGGAGTTCAAAAAAATAACACCAACACCAAGTCCAGATCTACCAGACAGCCAGCCTGCTGCGCAACCTATTACCCGATGCCTGAAAAGAAACTTAACCTTAAAAAAAAAAGAAAAGAAACCCAAACATGCCAGGGTATGTCAAACATGCTACACTATCCACTCTTTATTAAGTCAGTTTTTAGAGTCCGTTTGATGTATCAAATAGTCCAGTAGCACTCAAGTGTGTTTACATTGAATTTTGTTCAATCCATTGCCTCATTAAGTTAAACACTCACCTTCCCCCTCAGCACAATCTGTCATACAGGGGGTAACACTGTCTCACAACCAGGAAATCTCACATAATGAATGATTCAAACTTACTGGAAGTGTTAATGGGCATAACGCACAAAATAGTAACTTTTCTTTAGCTCATAACACTTCATTTCTGTACAGATTGCCAAAGTGCTCTTCATTCTGTTTTCTATTTTTTGCATCTGCTCAGCTCAACTGGTACACAGGACTCAAAATTTTGGAACACAATAAAGTTATTTAAACACTGACAACCTAAAACAGACAGCCAGTTCTCTGAGCTTAACACTTAAGAGTCACAAAAGCTTGGATGTGGTTACTGGACCTGTTTTCCTGAAGCTCTAAGTCTAGTAGACTTTACTCTGAAAGACTACCCTAACACAGGTTCAACCCATCTTCTACTTTTCATCACTATGGAAATAGATACCAGACATTTGCTGTTTCTTGTATTCAAAAAAACCCCTATTTCAATCAAAATCTGTTAAAGCACAGGAGTTCCTGTCTGCATCACCAGGAGAGCAAAGCACCATCACGTGTAAAGGTTACTTGGGAAGATAAATGCTGTAACTGCAAACATCCTGCCCTTCACACAGCTTTATATACCAAGCAGGATATCATATGGTCTGGAATATCCCTTTGGTCAGTTTGGGTCAACTGTCCTGGGGGTATCTTCCCCCGCAGCCTCCCCCCCAGCGTGGCAGTACTTGTGTTCAGCACAAGTACAAAAGTACTGCTCCATACTCACCACTGCAAAGAGAACTAACTCTATCCCAACCAAAACCAGCACACTCTCACACAGTACTAGCCCAGAAACTATGGTGTTTTCTACAAAGCCTACACAGAGATATAAAGATACTTCTAATCATCATGCCTCTGGTGTACTGTACCATTTTCTTCCACTCACCTCCCAATGGCTAAACTTGTCAAAATAGAGTGGGATGCCGTCCAGCGGGACCCGGGCAAGGTCATAAAGTGGGAATAGCATGAGATTTAACAATACCAAGGTATAAGAACAAGCACAAGGTGAGACATCTGGATCACAGCAAGTCCATGTATCAGCACAAATAAACAAACCAGGAGCAGCCCTGTGAGAAGAATTTGGGGGTGCTGGTGGGTGAGAGGCTGGGCATGACCCAGCCATGGGCACTCCCAGCCCAGAGAGCCAAACGTGTCCTGGGCCGCATCCAGAGCAGCGTGGGCAGCAGGGCAGGGAGGGGATTCTGCCCCTCTGCTCTGCTCTGGGGAAAGCCCACCTGGAACCTGCATCCAGCTCTGGGGTCACAGCACAGGAACAACACAGACCTGTCAGAATAACTTCAGACAAGGGCCACACAGTCTGTCAGAGGAATGGAGGGAGGACCTCTCCTACAAAGACTAGGAGAACTGGGACTGCTCAGCCTGGAAAAAAGGGGGCTTTGGAGTGATCTAACTGCAGCTTTCCAATACTTAGAAGAAGCCTACTACTGTAAAAGAGTACACAAAGATGCACTCTATACCACATTAAGTCTCCAGCTATAGACTAACATCCTACAGAAGAAACAAAAGAAAGATGGCGAGGGACTTTTTGCAGGGCAAGTAGTGACAAGACAAGGGTAAATGGCTTCAAACTGAAAGAGTAGGTTCAGATTAGATATTAGGAAGAAAACATTACAGTGAGGGTGGTGAAGCACTGGAACAAGTTGCCCAGAGTTGTGAATGCCTCATCCCTGCAGTGCTCAAGGCCAGGCTACGCAAAGCCCTGAGCAACTTGGTATAGTGGTAAGTGTCCCTGCACGTGGAAGGGGGGTTACATCAACATGATCTCTAAGTACATTCCAACTCAAACCATTTTATGGTTTTTACAGGGGTGACTTTGACAAGTACTACAAAACCTTCTTGCTGAGCTCAGCGACTTGAGACTAGAAATAAACTTCCACATCGGTAGATATAGATATATCTATATATATACAGATATATAGAATTAATTTAATGTAGGATGATAAAATGCTTGAGTTTGTCAAAAATAGAGGAGTGATACTAGAGTACTGGCTCAAAAAAGATATCTAGCTATTTCTGTAACAAGAAAATTACTTGTGCCTTTAGTATTATCTGTAATTTTTACCGGTACATCCGTTCACTGACAGAAAACCATAATGTAACATCCTCGATGTCAAACACAACTAGGAAAGGTAAATGCCAGCATGCAGACAAAATTTTCAAGCCATATTAAAAATCAGGATTTCTTTCATCAAGCTCTTAACTAAAATACAAACTTATGAAAAGAAACAGCCATCTCTCTATAAAAGAGCCACCTAGTATAATTTCAGGCTCCACTGTAATTCAAGCAGTGTTGCAAGCAGATTGAAACTCCAAGGATTATGTTAGCAGTAAAGCCTGAACACAACAGAAATGAGCTTCTCTAACAAGCTTATGCAGATAGAAGATCTCTGACCCTCAAAAGATTCTCAGTTAAAGGCTGCAAAAATGATGAGGAGACAGCTTGGCAAAAATATTCCCTGAGATTCAACAATAACTTTGCCCTGGACTGCCAAGCAAATTGTATGCCATTTGCCATCTGTATGGCAGTTGTCTTCTGTGAAGTGGGCAGTTTTCCTTATCTCTTCCACACCCAATCCGTCCTCTAGAGGGGCATCTGCTGATCAAAGGCTACTGAATGCCACTGCATGACTGATAAGAACTACAGCATCCCATTTTAAAACGCTCTGCCCGGAGGGAGGAGCCAAGCATTCGCACCCAGATATAGTCTTGAGATTCTGGAACACCGGCACAGCTTCTCCACTGGATTTCCCAGAGGAACAGCTGCCTCTTCTTCCACTGGACCTTCAGAGGAAAACTACACCCTTTCCACAGGAAAATTGCTACAACAGAACCACACCTGACACTCCAGGAGGACTGCAGCCACAATTCCAACTGGACTGCCACCAACACCCTGACCAACAGGGTGTCAGGTTGTGTTTATTACTGGTCTACTGCATTGCTTATATTTTTATGTTCTTCCCTAATAAAGAACTGCTATTCCTGGTCCCATATTTCTGCCTGAGAACCACCCTTAATTTCAAATTTATAACAATTTGAAGGGGGAGAGAAGGGATTTACATTTTTCCATTTCAGGGGAGGCTCCTGCCTTCCTTAGCAGACACCTATCTTTCCAAACTAAGACAGCCTTCTATTGTATCAGACAACAAGGCTAGTACAAATTCACTCAGCTATCAATTGTCTCCAGCCTTCACCACTGCGGTAGAGGACGCTGCTGATGACAACACATTTTACTCCTCCTCTGAACCACAGTTGTTGGGGTTTTTTCCCTCTATCTAAACAACTGTTTAGATAGTGCAAAGTCTTTCCACTAAAGATCTGAGATCAAAATCAAACTCTAGACATATTTGATGGTTATTTGCTTTCTGACAAGGTGAAAAATAACTTCATGTAGACCAACCAAACACATTTTTTAGGTAAGTTCTCAAAACAAGAACTTAGCTGGCACTGCACATCCAAAGCTTTTTCAAAACCAGATCACTAGTAAGTATTGCATGCCTGTCACACAACTCACAATACGGAAAGTCGATTACAAATAAAACACTAATTTAAAAGAGTACACAACCATGCACGTGTACCACCTAAGTCTCCAACTATAGGCTAACATCCTACAGAAGAAACAAAAAGGAGTAAATACTTATGGTGCAACACTATTTGCATATCCAAGTTGCATCTTTAAACACAAGGATATTAACTACTCTTAGATAAGATGAAAAGCATGTTAATTTTTCAGTATATCACAGAAATTTATTTGCAATCTTTTTGTTAAGAGTGTGAAAAGCAGAACTAAAACCAGCCAGTTACAAAAACTCTTAAAAATCAAGCACCTATACCTTAATACAGAGGGATGAAAAATAATTCTGTGCATTTTTCTAAACTGCTAGCAAGCTGATTGAATACACAACATGTACTTTAAAACTGCTGAAGTTAATACAACTTACCAGCATTGCTAGAGACATGTCAGCTTCAGAAAGCTGTCTGGAAAAAGCAAGGCAGAAGAAAGGATACACAAAATGTGGGCCTTCTGCTGAATGGGGCAGAGAATCTGGTGACAAAAGACATGGAAGAAGCTGAGTTTGCCTACCTTTAGCCTTGATCTTTACTGGTAAGACCAATATAAATACCAGATGGAGGGAGTAAAGAAGGTTAAGACACTTTTTTTAGAGGTATCCAGTATCAGAACAACATATGTTTAAACATATGAGAACTTATTCCCATAGCTGCGAACACTGACAAGCGCAGAACAACATCCACAGAGAACACAGACCCTCTGGGCAGAGCAGGAGACACCCAAAACCCCACTGGAACTGTTTGGGGCAGCCTGCTCTAGGCTGACCCTGCCACAAACTAAGGATTGAACTAGAGTATCTCCTGAAGTGCCCACCAATCTAAATCATTTGTCTTTAATATAAATTAAGTACCTTTGATAGCTTTTAATATATTAAAAAAGCTAATGTATGCAGTAGAGGGCTGTTAACCACTAGCATCAGCTCCAGTCAATGAGAACAGCACTGAACACAAAAACAGTACATCACATCTGTGTCCTGTTTTCCTGCAACTAGAGAAAGATCTTTTCAGAGGTTTCCATGTGGTCCTATTATTTCACCTGTAATGACAAACAGTGTTCACTTATATCATATTTTATAAATATTCAAAAGCATTTGCAGGTACTGGAATACATTAGGATACACCTACACATCAACTTTTACCTTCCACAATTCTGTCAACAGCAATACCGCTTAACAGGCAAGATAAGGCAATGAGAAAAAGCAGAACAGAGTCTTAAGGAATACCCAGGACCTTATTTCTCAGACCAAAGTACTTGTAGTAATTTTTTGGTTTAGCGTTTTTTTATTTTTAGCCAATTTTCTAACTAGCATTGTGATATAATGCATATGAATGTTGGGATAAAAAGATAATGTATCTTCCGTGCATCCTGTGGATGGACTAATACCTTTAAAATGACCTTTAGAGAAAGCACCAACAGTAAAACAAAGGATATACTTGTGTTAAACCATTAACCAACATTAACAAAGAAAAAATTAAACAAAATGCTCCAGAAAAGCTACCTGGCAAACCAGCATTCTACTTCTAAAATCAGCTCAATACTGCTGCTTATGAGCTCATTATATTACAACTATTTGCAGTTTTCCACTTAACATGCAATTCCATCCTTCAGTTTATCTGATGAAATACATTTTAGAACATGGATCAGAACAGCGTGCTCAAGAGTACATAAAGCATTCCACTTATGCTCAGGAGAATGCCCTGTTTTTTCCTAAAAAGTCCCACTTTCCCCTCAAGCTTATAGATCTGCCACTGTTACCAGCATAAATAGGAAAGCAAACGCAAAAACTGTGTCAAGACAATACTTCTTTCAAAGGAGTGCTACCAACACCACCTTCATTTTCTAAGGAAATCAATGCAAATATAACAGATTACCAGACTTAGCAACAAAGTTTGGAAAAAAAAGCTTTATGCTTCCAAACTTTTGATAAAGATTCAACTCCTTGAATATCAAGTAGGTATACCTCCCCAATTCTTTTCTGACATTTCTACCACAGTCCACCTCCTCAAGGCTGTTTGTGACAGCTTCTTTATCAACCACAGACAGACAAGATGTGACATGCCTTTACAGGGCTTCAGAACTGAATTCTTCAAGGCTCAGGAACAGCTGTATGCAAGCTATAAAAAGAAGTGCAAACACACACGGGAATGAACTGAAGCAGAAGCAAACTGCCTCCAACAGCAACTGTTGCATGATCCATTGTGCAGGTTCATCATCACTGTTCTGGCTTTCTAGGATTTTTCCCCTGCACACATCACATCTTGCCTATGTAATTATTCATCAGTCTCCACAGACAGCTTCTGAAAGCACTGTTTTACAGCCCTGTTATACTGGAATAATTCCATGGTCACTGTGCCCATCTGCTTAATCCTGTCTTGTCCAGAGCACCTGTTAGACTGAGTACACTTGTTTTTTTCCATTACAGCCACCTCTTCAGTGCTGGAGCTACAAGCACTTCTGACTTTATTTGCCTATTGATTGTAGTTTTGCTTCAATCCACCACCCTCCATCCTGATGGATGCCATAATTTTAAAACACTGCTACAAAATGATAAAGAAGGAAAAGACTGGAAACAGCCCAGTAATACCACCCAAGTCAGACATCTCCTGATTACTTTAGCTTAAGATCTACAACCTGACCTTCCCCAAATACCTATACCAAAAAATATATGTCTATTTATAGACCCATACCAAGAAGCAAATAATTAAAATTGAACAAATCAAACATGGTGCTTAATTCTGCTGGTAATTCAATGCACTCATTTTTTGCATACAACATGGTTTTGCTATGTCACAAGGAGGCATGAAGAACAAAGTAGAAACGGTCATGCAACATAACCAGTGGCTCTGGCTTTTGTAGCCTTACCAGTGTCTTGCTGGCTTAGTAAATGTTGGAGGAGAAACAACACATACCAGAACAAGCCACAACTATTCACAAGAGGCCACCTCTGCTTCTGGGAGCTCCACACAGCGGGTCAGGCACATGAGAGAACACCATCACCACTGATACTCCACTTCTTCATTTTCATTCATCTTGCATTAATTCAGTAGAAGATATATACGAAAAAATGAAGACAACCGATAGCTTAACATGAACAACAGTAGCTTATTAAAAGTATATGCAGGATCAATAATTTTCTCATTGGTAGAAGGCCCCACAGCAAACACAGCTACCTGAAGTCCTCACAGGTCCCATTTTCATCTCCAAAGTGGACAGTGTGACATATAAGCTTGACAATTTCAAAAAACACCTGCTACCTGCTTCTCACAAAAAAAGAGTGGGAAACATGCAAAATCCTAGGGTAACCTACAACCCATGCTAACACAATCCATTTTGTGCCCAAGTATGTGTGATATGGAGAAAGAAGTTAAGAAAACACAGACTTGTGTTTTTACATCATTTCCAACAATGCTACTGTTACACAGCAGTAGTACTGCCGGTTTCAAGGGTAAATACACTCTGTTTAAGCAAATTTCATAATAAAATTTTTTTTCAAAGCAGGAAAATACTGAGTAGACAGCAAAAGGCTGTGCTCTGGCTATACCTATACAGTACAGTAAGTCATAAGCACTTACTAATCATAAAACAACAAAGCAGTTCCAGGAAAATATACTGCAAGTAACTGTCATGAAGTGTGCTTTTAGAGAAAGAGCTACAGAGATTGCCAGCTGCTTGCCATCAAGAGCATGCCAAGTCACTCTCTCCTTAATATATTGATGCTATTATCCTTGTTTGCTACAGAAATGGACCTTGAGGAGAGGCTATTTTTAATTAAGTTGTAAAGTTATTACATCTCACTGGACTGAAAAGATGCTTAAAAATTCATGCCGGCTTGTCTAGAAGAGGGTGATCAAGTACTTGTTTTATACAGTTCCTTCTTGATATTACTTGGAAAGGATGAGATTGGAGATCTCTCCTAGATATTAATGAGGAGCCTCTGTGGCAGAACAATCTCAACATTTGGTCACAGAAGAAGCATTATCAAGGACAAGCAAGAGTTTCATCTGACTACCACACAGCTGGAGGTTTTATCCTTCCCTACAATATCAGTCTCTATCCAAGCTCCTCAAGTTTCTTTTGTACTTGTCCATGACTGGATTCAGCAGCTTGCACAGACAGAACAAGCTTCTTCAATGCATCGCTCACACATTTTATCTGCATAGTTGCATATCTAGCCCCACCACTATCTGTTTGGTCACTCCAATCCATCAAAATGACTCACAGGATTAAATCCTGGGCAATAAGCTTCTCCTGAAAAAAGCGGGAACCAGAAAGGGAGAGAAAACAAGACTTTGTAACTAATTGTGTTAGGCCCAAACCATTAATTGAAGTTAGTCATCAAAGAGGTGAGGCTGGACCACAGTAGGTCACCTCGTCCAGCCTCTCTGCTCTGGTAGCGTCATCCTAGAGCCCTGCTACACCAGACTGCATACAGACAGTTCTTGAGAATATCTGTGAGGGAGACTCTGTAACTTCTCTGGACAGCCTGTTCAGCACAGCCATCCACTCAGTAAAGAAGTTCTTACTTAGGTGGAACTTGCTGTGCATTGATTTCTGGCCATTGCCTCTTGTCCTACTGCTCTGCACCACAACCTGGCTCTGATCTCTTGACACCATCCTTCAGGTACTCATAGACACTGATGGAGTCCCCCCTCAGATGTCTCTTCTTGAGGCTGAAGAGGCCCAGCTCCCTCAGCCTTTCCCTGTAAGAGAGATGCTCCAGTCCCTAAATCATCTTTGTCATCCTCCACTGGACCCGCTCCAGGATCTCCATGTGTCTCTTGTACTGAAGAGCCCAGAGCTGGACACAGCATTCCAGGTGAGGCCTCTCCAGGGCTGAGTAGAGGGGCAGGGTCACCTGCCTCAGCCTGCTGGCACTGCTCTTCATGATGCAGCCCAGGATGTCACCGGCCTTCCTGGCCACCAGGGCACTGCTGCCTCATGGAGCGCTTGTTGTCCACCGGGACCCCCAGCTCCTTCTCCACAGAGCTGCTTCCCAGCAGGTCACCCCCAGGCTGTGCTGGTGCCTGGGGTTGTTCCTCCCCAGCTGCAGGACCCTGCACTTGCCTTGGCTGAATTTCAGACGGTTCCTCTGTGCCCATCTCTCCAGGCTGCTGAGGTCCCTCTGAAGGGCTGCACAGCCCTCTGGGCTATCGGCCACTGCTCCCAGCTCTGTGTTGTCAGTGAAATTGCTGAGGAGGCCTCTGCCCTTCATCCAAGTCATTGATGGGTAAATTAAACAAGACTGGGCCCGCTATTGGTGGGAGGCACCACTAGGGACAGGCCCCCAAACAGAGCCTGTGCCACTGGTTACAGTCCTCTGGGATAGCACTACAATGGCTAGTTACTAGCAGTCCCACATAAGCAGTTTTAGATCAACTTAACTCCTCCAATTTAAGGAGAAAAATTTCTTGTTCATCTTAACATGCATTTCAAGAATCTACCATGACTACATAAGACAGCAACCATTATGGGTTTGATTCATGGACAGTCCAAACTGCTACATGGCAAAAATGGTCATGAGGCAGAATGCCCTAGAAGTGCAAGTCAAGACTGTCAACACCAAGCTGTATGGAGTGGCTGACACATAGGGATGGACAGAACACTGTAACAGACTGCCTGCAGAGGTGAGAGATGTCCCATTGTGAAAATACTCAAGCTCAGATTAGGTGGAACTCAGAGCAAACTGAAGATGCCCCTCCTCTTTTCAGGAGAGTTGGACTACATGACCAATAAAGGTCCCTTCAAGCCCAAATGGTCCTGTGATCCTTATTTTTCAATGCCTTTAGAGGTCACTCACATTACTTCATTCAAAGGACAGCAAGCAGAGAAGAACACGTAAGTATGAAGGTGAAGAACATGAAAAACAGCCTCATGTTCAGTCATGTTTTCCAATCCTCCACACCCCTTCAGGTAGTTAGCTGGTTTTCATGACCACTACCATTTACCCCACAGAAGGCATAAGCTGCTGAAACACACACTGCATTCCTTCCTACCTCCAAGGTCCAAGAGAATTGTCCGTATCCTATCTGAGGTAAAACAATTTTGAAGCAAAGTGGAGTACACACAGAAAAAGGGCAGTTAACTATTATTAAAATACATGAGCCAGAAGCAATACCTTAGCCATTTACTATCCTCGCCCTCTCTGCTATCACTTCCTTTCATGGCCAGGAGTTCCTTCCTAATCCTCCTGAGATCACCCAGTAAAAACAAGTTGTGATCAATTGTCACATATTGCTAATTGGGAAAAATGCATGCCTTTCACAAATTACTGTGTGCAGAAGTATGTGACAGAAGAATTATTGCTAAAAGTAGTTTTAGACAAAGATATTACATTATTTTGTTGCCATACAGAAGTACCTCTTGCACAAAAGCACATGTATGTACCTAGTCCTTTGCCTTCTCTCTTTAAGTTACATTTCAACTATATAATGCCACAGTCACTTCCAGAAATCAGGAAGCTAGAAATGCAGAAGCTATGTGGGTAAACAGGGATATTAAAGTCTAACACAACATAAAATGTATCAGACTGATACTGCTCCATGAACAGGCTTACTTCAATCTTTACAGCCATTTTCTATCTCCTGACTCACAAGCCACATCTTCCCATTTTTCATCTCCTTTCAAGCCACATTTTTTTCTCCTACTCTACCAAAAGGTGTCCTAACAGGCGAACAAAGATATTACTGGCACCAAGGCATCCTGATCCACAGGATATCATACAGCCTGTCTCTGAAAAGTCTAAATAAGGCCGAAACTCAGACATGCTCTCCTAGAGGTGTGCCCAAAACACCCTTTGTCATTGGAACCAATATTCACATTAAAAAAATCCCAAACAAAAACAAAACACCCCCAACAACAAAACTTCCTGAACAAAACCAAAAAAAAAAAAAAAAACCCACAAAAAAACCTCAAACCAAACAAAAGCCAGAAAACCTCACATCTAAACTGTTATATAAGCAACAACTTTGAGTATCTTCTATTGACACAGATTGGGCCACTGCTGGCCAGTAGCTTGCTTATTATATCTCACCTCTTATACAGAGAGGCCATCACTTACATCATCATACTAAACATTCCACTTGTCAAAGGATTGTCATTTGGCCCAGAACTGCCCTTAAGGATTTTCAGAAAAGCCTTCTGACACCTGCTGCTCTCAAGTGGTTCATGCAAAGGTACATACTTTTAGCTCCCAGAGAACTCTTGAGACTCCTTTAAAATCTAAATGTGTGTGCCTCTAGGCTGATCCCCATTAGGAAAACAAGTTTGGACAGATCACTGTTTATTCTTTTGATAAGCCAACTTGCATAGAGGAAAAGAAAACAAAATTATTTTCTCTCAAAGAACAGCATCATACAACTCCTAAGAATTAGTAAACATTTAGGTCTACAACCATTGATGAGAAAGTTTGTTGAAAAAGTGCTGACTGATGATATGCTCTAAGTGTAAAGTAGACTCATAAGGGCAATATATAGTAGCTAGTAATATTATTTGTCCAATTACTATCCCAAATACCTAAAGACTGAAGAACTGGAAGAGTGTCAAAGCTGTGTTACAACTGTTAAAACTGCAAACGACTGGATTTCACCTAGAAATGCACTCATAAGAACAGCCAGTAGTTTCTCACTCTGCTGATGTTTCTGGCTCAACCACAGCTGAGCTTATTGCTCTTTTTTTTTTTTTGTAAGACCCAAACTCTGCCATACCTCCGTTCTCTTTCCAGTAAATACATTTTGTTTTATTGGCAAAAGTGGTAGACAGATGAGTCATCTGAGTCAGTAGGAACTTCAGATCATCTCCAGTTTCAACCCCCACCCACAGCAAGATCAGCCATGTGGTGAGATTGCTCAGGCCTTCATATGTATGGGCTGAAAACTTTCCAAGAAGGCAAACAACACCACACACACTGCCCAGCAGGTCTTGTGGGAAGAAAAGTTCTCCCTCACACCCTGTCTCTATGGCCCGACTCAGCCCACTGCCCACCAGGGCTCAGGGCTTTCTGCCCCTAGCCTTGCTGGCATCGCTGCCAGGTCTGCCGAGTTTTCAAACAACATTTAAAGTTACATGGAGTCAAGCATACCTTAGACAGATCAGAAGGCTGATTAGCTTTAGAAATTCATAAATCTGGGTAAAAGCAAAATTTCAGCACCACTCAAACTATTCATATTGCATTCAGATACAAAAGGTACTTTCATCTCTTTGCTACATCCACAACATTTTTCATGTTTCTTGAAACTGAGGCTCTTATTACCATTTATTAATTGTGCTGTACAATTTCCATATTTCCTTAAGAAGAATTAACTAACTCTTCAGTCCATACACATGAAGCTGCCCACTCAGTATCATGCCGTTCCTGAGTGTACCATTTCACATCCTTTTGTGTAGGTCAATGTGAAATCCTGCTTGCATGTACTGCGTTTGACAGCAGTTTACTCACAGTTATTCTAATTTGGACTGAATGAATACCACAGGTCTACAGCTCTTCCTTATACCCTGACAAGCAGAGTTTTTGAGATGTATGCAGACAAAAACAACACAGCCATCTTAGGTCAAGCAAGTTACAAAAATATACATAAATTTTAAAAGGGCAAGTCAACACCATTTATAAAACAGGATGATAGCTACAATTAGATGGTCATTAATTTTCAGTATTTTAATAATTGAGCAAGTAGTACCAGCAGCCACAAAAATTAGGTCTCTGATCTTGGACATTCTTTCAGAACACATAAAGATTACTCAAGATTGATATGCAGAAACCTAAGCTAAATCTGGTATTGCACACTATAGTTAAAAAAAAAAAAAAACCCAAACCAAAAAACTTCTGTAAAAACTATCAACTCATTTTCTGTTCTCGACCATTCCTTCAAGCAGGAAACCTGATGCATGCAATCATTCTATGAAATCAACTCCAAAGACAAGCAATTTAACTTAGCACTTCTTAAGGAACATTGACATTCCTCATTTCAGAATACCTAAAAATGCTCAAAACAAGTAATCCTTACTCCACCTGTTTTCACAACATACAGCATTTATAAAGATCAAGAAAAACTGTAACCACAAAAGAAAAACAGGTTTATTTTTGCCACAGCAAAAGTCTGCAGTATCTACTCCTTTTGTAACAGCTAGTTCTACACCTCTAACATTACCAAACTTGCACAGAATGGTCTAGGTTGGAAGCAATCTTCAAATCATCTAGTTCCAACACCTGTGCCATCAGCAGCGGTATCTTCCACTAGATTAGGTTGCTCAAAGCTTTGAATGTGTCATCTCTGTTATACCATTCAACACAGAAACAGTCACCATCTCAAACACATGGAACTTTCAACACAGAAAAAGAAAACCTACAGCCCTGTTATAATTTCAGCATGATGGCTAGTTTTATATCGCTCAGCTGCACTGGTTCAGAGGAATTTCACTACAAGAACCACTTTTCTTATAAAAATAGCCTTTAGCAAAAGACAAGCATGACTCCATTTAATTTTCTTTCAGTTTGCTCAACTGTTACAGAAAAAATTCAGCTACTCAGTTGGTTAATGAGGCTGTAATTCTCATCTTGCCTACCAACAGCTCAACCATGGATACAGTCCAAGGCAAGTGCTATTGCTATGCCAAGTTTCACAGTTTAGCTATCTGAATGCAAAAGCAGCTTCTACAGTCTTCTTCACTTTATGCAGTTCACTTTGTCAGCAGTTTTCCAGTTCCCTTCAGAATGGGTGCTCTGGCCAGATCAGCAATAGCAGTTTTAGGTCAGGACCTCAATTTGGGCTTGTAGCTCAAGGTACAAGCACATAAAAATTAAAAAGTCAAACTCATTAATACACTAATTTCTTCTCTACTTCATGCATGCTGTACACGCACAGCCTGCTACAAGCAGCATATGGTGTTTTAGAGTTATGACTTTAGTTTTCCCTCTTTTGGAAACAGAAAGCAGCTTCTAATGCTTATTTGGGTGGAAATGGACCACACCAGGATGTCTGGATGAAATTTCTACATGTGTTACCAGAGGCAAAAATAATATCCTTAATTACAATTATAGCAGGTACTAGGATCTTAGGATTTAAATTTAAAATATTTAAAAGCCTTTTTTAAATCAACTGTGATATGCAACCAGTAAGTGCTCACCTCTAGTTATGCTTGAGGGATCAAGACTGGAGATGAACAGCAGATACAGAAAATTTAAATAAATCCCAAGATCTTGCTCCACCTTCAAACTGGGTTGGGTTGATGCATATGAAACTTAATGCTAATGGATAATAAAAACAGAGGCCACAGCATTAATGTTCCAGCATTTCAAGAGGACAATCAAAATGGACGGCACTGAAACAAAAACTTCATTACAAAAATAAAATGGAAACAAAGTTCATATGCTACCATTGCTGCAATATATTGCCCATTTCAGTGCAATGGCTACATACGCATATGCTCAAAGGAACTTCAGAAATCGAAATACCCCATTAACAATCTTCTCCTCTGCCAAGACAGATGGCCGCAATACGGATTCTTCTGCATCCATCTTCCTTTCTCTATTAAAGAGAAACACTCTTTACTAGACCAGAGATGTAAGGGACCATCTTCTCCTCCTATTCCTCACCACTTTGCACATACTTCCCACAAGATCACCCGGAACAGTGGTACAAGGAACCTTAACTACTTCTGTAGGTAAACAAGTACATTTTCACCCCACTTGTTCCACGAGCTATCAAAAACTATCTCACCATTTAGCACATCTTTCTCCAAAGATGTGGCTCAAGTCTAGGCACAGCTGTTCCTGCAGGATATAAGTGATAAGACCATAACTTCCACAATCCATTCAGAAAATAAGTTAATCTCAAGTAAGATTTGGAGAAGTTCTCCGCTTCTGTACTGAAACTAAAAATCACATTCCACAAACACAATACTAGAAGCAGCAAACTTATAAGGCCAAGTTTGAAGAGTGGGTAGACAAACCCTAGCCCTTTTTCTGCTGTCTATATATTTAATTAATAAATTTTGATATCCACCACACCAAGTCTAACTCAGGGAACCATTTCTTTAGGGTGTTTTATTAGAGTTATATTATTAACATCAGGTACTACCATAACATATATCGTTAGACAATTTTATTTACATTAAGGTATTTTAACAGCAAGCTTTCCGTAACATTACACAGAAACAGCCTCTTGGATATCATGGCAGACTGTCCAAATCCCAATATATTGAGAGACAAGTCTAAGCACAAGACTCTCAGAAGCAGATTTATCCCTAAAGAAATTCAGGTACCATGAATGTGAATATTTGGACTGTATCTACTACTCATTTCAGAATTAGAGACAAAGCCAGCTCAATAAGTCCATTTCAAATGTTTATTCCCCATGACAGCCAGGTACAGCCTGAATAACTGCAAAACCCACTCAAATCTCTACCTCATCATGCCAATGCAGCTAGATGGAAATGAGAGAGTAAATGATCTTCTGACCCGACTCCTCTACCTCCTTCCAAGTAATATTGCATAAATTTTCATCAATTTAAATAATAAGCAACAGGCAACTAAAAAAAGCAACACAGAAAAGATGGCTTAAACCACCCCTTCGGGTATGCAATTCTACTTCTGAAAAAATACGCAATAACAGTATTGCAAAACACAATCAGCAGGGACACTTCTGGTAGAGAAGTTCTACTTACATTACCTTTCCCATTCCATGTCTGAATGTCCTTCTCTCAACCCTTATAAGAAAAAGTGACTAAGGCATTTGCCTCTAAATACTTACTTGAATTTTCAAGAGAAACTCTGTTCATCCATTCTGTAAAACAAATCCTACTAACTTCTTTTCTGACATCAAGATTTAAGGCACAGAAGAACATCAGTACTCCAGCAATCACTCAATGGCAGTTTCATTCCATAAAAACATATAAAGCTTATTCAGCTAAATCAGAGTAAGGACTTAGCTAAATAAACTCATCTAAAGCATGAAAGCAAATGCAGCCAGCAGACCTACAGAAAGGCTGCTCAACACATCACAAAGAATATAACAGGATACCCTGAGCACTCCTTCCTACCTCTGTGTAGACTGTCTCACAATGTATTTGAATGCTGAAGTGTTCCCTCTTTTGCCAGTACTTAGGTAATAAGTACTCATAGGACTGCATATGCACAATTTACAGTATGTTATGGCAATTCAGTTACCTTCCATTGTATAATGCTTTACTTCTATCTCTATTCCACACTCACCTGAAGAAGTAGAGTCTTACATCCTTAACACAATCCTTGTTTTATTACCTCAGTATTTTCTAGCTTCTGCATCATTTGGACAGCCACAGTGGCTTTACGTGGATATACCTGTTCCTTTGCTAACTGCAGCAAATCAAGACACTCATTCTTGCAATATCTTACAGCTTCCTCTACACTAAGAATCTCTGCAGTTTCTGATCAGCAGCTGGACTATTTGAGTCATCAGCAGTATCACAACTGTGTGAGGGAATGAACAATTGGTATCACCAATGTTTTATGTGAAATTCAAGATTGCCTAAAATTATTCTTATTTTGATCCTTGGCTGGCACGCTCACACATTTAAACACCTAACTCTCATCCCCACTTTCATCAAGAAACCACAGCTTTTTTCAAACCTTCATCACATTGGGACTTACTATGACTACCAAAATAAATTAAAACCCCTGTTGCTTAAGTACAGGAGTACCACAAGGCTCAGACAGAACAGAAATCAGTGCGACACTAGTTTAATCTCCATCTGGAAAACTTCAAAATTTGTTCCTGAAATTCACAATTTTCAAACATATGTACGTAAGATCTTCCCATTACAATTTTCCACATTATGTAATTACTGCTCTTAAAACTCCACATATTTTGCCAGCCAAGTCAAATTTAGACTGTGAGCTACTTCAAAAATTTAACATGGCATTAGAATTTTTAAGGCAATTTCTGAGAAAGGATACTTCAGATTTCTGCCATGAACTGTTTTCTCTTTTGCCTAATTTTAAAGCTGAAAACCTGCAGTCCATTTAAAACACTGACTACTAAAGCCAAGTGTTTCACTGAGGTCATCTTTCCAAGATGTACTTATTGCAGAGCTGTAGGTCAGAAAGTCTGTGTGAAACACATGCTCTTCTTCCAAATACACTCAAGACCAACTAGCAATTACGTCTCTCATCACAGACTTTGTTAGATTTAGCACTGCATTTAGCTCTTCTATAAGCATTAGATGCAAGGAGACCCTACAATCCAAAAACAATTCTTACTGAGCAAAAGCAGCTTGCTCAGAATTGTCTGAGCTTCAGTGGGAATCATTCAAGAAGCCTACTTGTGTTTTTCAGCCACCAGAGACTCGCAGTATGACTCTCAGAATTTCAATATGGATTACGCAACAAAACATCTTGCTCTGGCCCACCAGCTGTAGTAGCTAAAACTTACAAATTGTCTTATGCCAGCTTCTAATCCTTCTGAGTGCGTCAAATTAGGTAGATTTTACACAGCCAAGATCAAAAAAACATGTAGCAGCTTCCTTCTAAAATGGAACTACAGATGTCAAAACACAAAACACCATCAGCTAATCCTGCTCGACAGTGTCATGATTTCTCAATTGATTTGGGGGCTGTCAGAAAAAGAAATCTGTGCGCTAAAGCGACATTCTCACACTTTTCAAATGTTAGCAACAGCTGGTAACACTGACTGTCCTCTGAAGACACCAACATCTATTAGAGAAGCATTTCAGCAAAAGTGAAGATGGCATTAAAGCAATATTGAAATGTACATTCATCACAAATTGAGTCTATCCATTAGCTCACAATCTATTGCTATGAAGAACATCACTGGCCACAAATATAATCAAAGGCCATTATGTTGTAAGACAAAGAGTTTTACCTATAAAAGCAGCATTTCTGCATTGCTGTTACAAGGACAGGGGCTTGTGCTTGCATCCTTGTACTATTTTTAACTGCTAACTCTATATCTGTAGGAGCATTGACTTATTTTACAAAGCACAAGAAAGCTGAACTATACCTTGGGCTTTTAGAACAGGACATCTATTTCCTACCTAGTCCCCAACTAAAACATGCTTAGCTCTGTCTCTCAAAAATTCTATCTATCTTGGAATTATAAGGACTTTCATAGAATTCAGCTTGAGCCTTTGCTGTAGGTTGAATATTGTCATCTACAAACCTGGAACATACTCTGTAAGGTTTTTTGTCTTGTCTTTATTTTTTTTTTTTTTACATAGATCACCTAGCTCAGTCTTAACTATGCTAGTTCACAATTTTTAGAAATGCAGTAGGTAAATCTTTCCTCCCCATTTAAAAAAGAGCAATTAAAAGGAATGCAGGAAAAAGAATAAAAATCAATGTCACATTAATGTGATAAAGTTGCAATACATTTACTTGCAGGAATAATACACTAGCACGATTACCTAATAAAAGCAAGATATTATGTAAATGTAAGCATATTTAAGACATACTCACTGCAAAGACTAAATAAATTAAAAATCTCTACTGCACATGGACAAGATCAACCACTCCACCAGAATAAAACCACATAAAATAAAGACACCTATTGCTGAAGCAGAAATAGCAATGTGGGGACAACCAGAAGACATTTGAAAGGAGATTAAAGATGTGCTTCGTCAGATTGAATACATCTGATAAAATTTCTTAGCAGTTTCAAGGTCATTAGTATGTGTCTGTAGTTACAAATCCTCAATAATATATCACAGTAAAAACTTCAAATATCTACATTTCTCTCCAGTTAAGTAATATTCCATTGTACACCATGCATATAGAATTGCCAATTTTATATTTGCAAATAAAATTATTTA